>NC_091286.1:36545932-36845932 GCF_032444005.1 Ranitomeya imitator | reverse complement strand
GATTATTAAGCGCAAACTCGGCCAGCGGCAAAAAGGTAACCCAGTCATCCTGATCAGCAGAAACAAAACACCTTAAATAAGTTTCCAAGGTCTGATTAGTTCGTTCAGTCTGGCCATTCGTCTGAGGATGGAATGCAGACGAAAAGGACAAATCAATGCCCATCTTAGCACAGAAAGTCCGCCAAAATCTAGACACAAATTGGGATCCCCTGTCAGAAACGATGTTCTCAGGAATCCCATGCAAACGAACCACATTCTGAAAAAACAGAGGGACCAACTCAGAGGAGGAAGGCAACTTAGGCAAGGGTACCAGATGAACCATTTTAGAAAAGCGATCACACACAACCCAGATGACGGACATTTTTTGAGAGACAGGGAGATCCGAAATAAAGTCCATGGAAATGTGCGTCCAAGGCCTCTTCGGGATAGGCAAAGGTGACAACAATCCACTGGCCCGAGAACAGCAAGGCTTAGCCCGAGCACAAACCTCACAAGACTGCACAAAAGAACGCACATCCCTCGACAAGGAAGGCCACCAAAAAGACCTGGCCACCAAGTCTCTAGTACCAAATATTCCAGGATGACCTGCCAACGCAGAAGAATGGACCTCGGAGATGACTCTACTGGTCCAATTATCCGGAACAAACAGTCTCTCAGGCGGACAACGATCAGGTTTAGCCACCTGAAACTCCTGCAAAGCACGTCGCAAGTCTGGGGAGACAGCAGACAAAATCACCCCATCCCTAAGGATACCAGAGGGCTCAGAATTTCCAAGGGAGTCAGGCACAAAACTCCTAGAAAGAGCATCCGCCTTCACATTCTTTGAACCTGGCAGGTATGAAACCACAAAATTGAAACGAGAGAAAAACAGTGACCAACGAGCCTGTCTAGGATTCAGACGCCTGGCAGACTCAAGGTAAATCAAATTTTTGTGATCAGTCAAGACCACCACACGATGTCTAGCACCCTCTAGCCAATGACGCCACTCCTCAAATGCCCACTTCATGGCCAAAAGTTCCCGATTACCAACATCATAATTCCGCTCAGCCGGCGAAAACTTTCTAGAAAAAAACGCGCATGGCTTCATCACTGAGCCATCGGAGCTTCTCTGTGACAAAACCGCCCCCGCTCCAATCTCGGAAGCATCAACCTCAACCTGAAAAGGGAGCGAAACATCTGGCTGACGCAAAACAGGAGCAGAAGAAAACCGGCGCTTAAGTTCCTGAAAGGCCTCCACAGCCGCAGGAGACCAATTAGCAACATCAGCACCCTTCTTAGTCAAATCCGTCAAAGGCTTAACAACACTAGAAAAATTAGTTATAAAACGACGATAGAAATTAGCAAAGCCCAAGAACTTCTGTAGACTCTTAAGAGATGTAGGCTGCGTCCAGTCACAAATAGCCTGAACCTTGACGGGATCCATCTCAATAGTAGAAGGGGAAAAAATATACCCCAAGAAAGAAATCTTCTGGACTCCAAAGAGACACTTTGAGCCTTTTACAAACAAGGAATTGGCCCGCAGGACCTGAAACACCTTCCTGACCTGCTGAACATGAGACTCCCAGTCATCAGAAAAAACCAAAATATCATCCAAATACACAATCATAAATTTATCCAGATATTCACGGAAAATATCGTGCATAAAGGACTGGAAGACTGAAGGAGCATTAGAAAGTCCAAAAGGCATTACCAAATACTCAAAATGGCCCTCAGGCGTATTAAATGCGGTTTTCCACTCATCACCTTGCTTTATTCGTATAAGATTATACGCACCCCGAAGATCAATCTTAGTGAACCATTTAGCCCCCTTAATGCGAGCAAACAAATCAGTCAACAATGGCAAAGGATACTGATATTTTACGGTAATCTTATTCAAAAGACGATAATCTATACAAGGCCTCAAGGAACCATCTTTCTTGGCCACGAAAAAAAAACCTGCTCCCAAAGGGGACAAAGATGGACGGATATGTCCCTTTTCCAAGGACTCCTTAACATAATCCCGCATAGCAGTATGCTCTGGCACTGACAGATTGAACAAACGACCTTTAGGAAATTTACTGCCCGGAATTAAATTTATAGCACAATCGCAATCCCTGTGAGGAGGAAGCGAACTGAGCTTAGGCTCCTCAAAAACATCCCGATAATCAGACAAAAATACAGGAACCTCAGAAGGAGTAGATGAAGCGATAGAAATCGGAGGTGCATCATCATGAACCCCCTGACATCCCCAGCTTAACACAGACACTGATTTCCAGTCAAGGACTGGATTATGAGTTTGTAACCATGGCAGACCAAGTACTAGAACATCATGCAAATTATACAGTACCAGGAAGCGAATCACCTCCTGATGAACGGGAGTCATACGCATGGTCACTTGTGTCCAGTACTGAGGTTTATTCATAGCCAAAGGTGTAGAGTCAATTCCCTTCAAAGGAATAGGGACTTCCAGAGGCTCCAGACTAAACCCACAGCGATTGGCAAATGACCAATCCATAAGACTCAGGGCAGCGCCTGAATCCACATAGGCATCGACGGAAATGGATGATAATGAACAAATCAGAGTCACAGACAGAATGAACTTAGACTGTAAAGTACTAATGGCAACAGACTTATCAACCTTTTTTGTGCGTTTAGAGCATGCTGATATAACATGAGCTGAATCACCACAATAAAAGCACAACCCTTTTTTCCGCCTATACTTTTGCCGTTCACTTCTGGACTGAATTCTATCACATTGCATTATCTCAGGTGACGGTTCAGACGACACCGCCAAATGATGCACAGGTTTGCGCTCCCGTAAACGCCGATCAATCTGAACACCCTCACTTGTCTTCCCTTCCTTTGAGGTCCATGTGGTCAGACTCTACGTCCCCTTCTCCATGCGAGTGGCGGTGGTGTATCGTCCTCCCGGCCCCTCTCATCAGTTCCTGGATCACTTTGCCACCTGGCTTCCACACTTTCTCTCCTGTGACACCCCCACCCTTATCATTGGTGATTTCAACATCCCCATTGCCTCTCCCCTCTCCCCATCTGCTTCTCACCTTTTATCTCTATCCTCCTCTTTTGGCCTCTCGCAGCATACTAACTCTCCAACACATGAAGATGGAAACTCCCTTGACTTGGTCTTCTCCCGACTTTGCTCAGTGGATGACTTCACAAACTCCCCTCTCCCGCTCTCTGACCACAACCTTCTTTCATTCTCTATCAAGAACTGCCATCCCGCTCAGGTCACCCCCACTTTCCACACCTATAGAAACATACAGGCTATTAACACCCAGAAACTTATGATGAACTTGCAGTCCTCATTGGCCCCTATTTCCTCCATCTCATGTCCTGATTCTGCATTGAAGCATTACAATGAAACCCTGCAAAGTGCTCTGGATGAAGCTGCTCCTCCTATACATAAAACAACTCGGCACAGACGGCAACAACCGTGGCACACGCTGCAAACACGTTTCCTGCAGCGGTGCTCCAGGTGCGCAGAACGTCTGTGGAGAAAATCTAATCTATCCGAAGATTTCATCCATTATAAGTTCATGCTAAAGACATACAATTCTGCCCTTCACCTCTCCAAACAAACCTACTTCAACACCCTCATCACCTCCCTGTCCAATAACCCTAAACGTCTCTTTGACACGTTCCAGTCCCTACTCAACCCAAGAGAGCAGGCCCCAACCACGGATCTCCGTGCTGACGATCTGGCCAATTACTTCAAAGAAAAAATTGACCACATTCGACAGGAAATCATCTCCCAATCTCTTCATACCATGCACTGTCCTCCCTCCCCCACTGCATCTAGTTCACTCTCTGACTTTGAAGCAGTTACAGAAGAAGAAGTAAGCAGGCTCCTTGCATCTTCGCGCCCGACCACTTGCACCAGTGACCCCATTCCGTCACATCTCCTCCAGTCCCTTTCCCCGGCTATCACCTCTCACCTAACAAAAATATTCAACCTTTCCCTCACTTCCGGTATTTTTCCCTCCTCATTTAAGCATGCCATCATACATCCATTACTTAAAAAACCATCCCTCGATCAAAACTGTGCCGCTAATTATAGACCTGTCTCTAATCTTCCCTTCATCTCTAAACTCCTCGAACGCCTGGTCCACTCCCGTCTTACCCGCTATCTCTCAGATAACTCTCTTCTCGACCCTCTTCAATCTGGCTTCCGCTCTTTACACTCTACTGAAACTGCCCTCATTAAAGTCTCTAATGACCTACTAACAGCTAAATCTAATGGTCACTACTCCATGCTAATTCTCTTGGATCTCTCTGCAGCATTTGACACTGTGGATCATCAGCTCCTCCTCACTATGCTCCGCTCCATCGGCCTCAAGGACACCGTTCTCTCCTGGTTCTCCTCCTATCTCTCTGACCGATCCTTCACTGTATGTTTTGCTGGTTCCTCCTCCTCTCACCTTCCCCTTACTGTTGGGGTTCCTCAAGGATCAGTCCTAGGCCACCTACTCTTTTCGTTGTATACTGCCCCTATTGGACAAAAAATCAGTAGATTTGGTTTCCAGTACCATCTCTATGCTGACGACACCCAATTATACACTTCTGCTCCCGATATCACACCGACCTTTTTAGAAAACACCAGTGATTGTCTTACCGCTGTCTCTAACATCATGTCCTCCCTCTATCTGAAACTAAACCTGTCAAAAACTGAACTCCTCGTGTTCTCTCCCTCTACTAACCTACCTTTGCCTGACATTGCCATCTCCGTGTGCGGTTCCACCATTACTCCAAAGCAACATGCCCGCTGCCTTGGGGTCATCCTTGATTCTGACCTTTCATTCACCCCCTACATCCGATCACTGGCTCGCTCTTCTTACCTGCATCTCAAAAACATTTCTAGAATTCGCCCTTTTCTTAATTTCGACTCTGCAAAAACTCTGACTGTTTCACTTATTCATTCTCGTCTGGACTATTGTAACTCTCTACTAATCGGCCTCCCTCTTGCAAAACTCTCCCCGCTCCAATCTGTCCTGAATGCTGCAGCCAGGATCATATTCCTCACCAACCGTTACACCGATGCCTCTACCCTGTGCCAGTCATTACACTGGCTACCCATCCACTCCAGAATCCAGTACAAAACTACTACCCTCATCCACAAAGCACTCCATGGCTCAGCACCACCCTACATCTCCTCCCTGGTATCAGTCTACCACCCTACCCGTGCTCTCCGCTCCGCTAATGACCTCAGGTTAGCATCCTCAATAATCAGAACCTCCCACTCCCGTCTCCAAGACTTTACACGTGCTGCGCCGATTCTTTGGAATGCACTACCTAGGTTAATACGATTAATCCCCAATCCCCACAGTTTTAAGCGTGCCCTAAAAACTCATTTGTTCAGACTGGCCTACCGCCTCAATGCATTAACCTAACGATCCCTGTGTGGCCTATTTATAATAAAAAAAAAAAAAAAAAAAAAAAAGGTTCCTCGCATCATGTTCTCATACACTTTATGCAGTATTAGCCCTCTGTGTCTGTACTGCTACATACTTAGGCAGGTAACTGGTTCATGCAGCTTTACATGAACACCTGAGCCTTACACTATAGCTGGTCCGAATAACTAAAGCAATTGTTACCATCCACCTCTCGTGTCTCCCCTTTTCCCCATAGTTTGTAAGCTTGCGAGCAGGGCCCTCACTCCTCCTGGTATCTGTTTTGAACTGTATTTCTGTTATGCTGTAATGTTTATTGTCTGTACAAGTCCCCTCTATAATTTGTAAAGCGCTGCGGAATATGTTGGCGCTATATAAATAAAATTATTATTATTATTATTTTAACAGCCATAGTCATAGACTCATTCAGACCAGCAGGCGCAGGGAACCCCACCATAACATCTTTAATGGCCTCAGAAAGGCCATCTCTAAACTTTGCAGCCAGAGCGCACTCATTCCACTGAGTAAGTACCGACCACTTCCGAAATTTTTGACAATAAATTTCTGCTTCATCTTGCCCCTGAGAGAGGGCCAACAAAGCTTTTTCAGCCTGAATCTCTTGGTTAGGTTCCTCATAGAGCAAACCCAATGCCAGAAAAAACGCATCTGCATTAAGCAACGCAGGGTCCCCTGGTGCCAATGCAAATGCCCAATCCTGAGGGTCACCCCGCAGGAAAGATATAATTATCTTGACTTGCTGAGCAGGGTCTCCAGAGGAGCGAGATTTCAAAGAAAGAAACAACTTGCAATTGTTCCTAAAATTCAGAAAACGAGATCTATCTCCAGAAAAAAACTCTGGGACAGGAATTCTAGGTTCAGACATAGGAGCATGTACAACAAAATCCTGTATATTTTGAACCTTAGTGGCAAGATTATTCAGGCTGGAAGCCAAACTCTGGACGTCCATGATAAACAGCTGAGATCAGAGCCATTCAAAGATTAAGAGGAGGAGGAAGTAGCCAGGCTGCAATAAGGCTAGGCAGCAAACTCTGAGGGGAAAAAAAAAAAAAAAAACTTCCTCAGACTACTTATCCTCCTACTTCAGCCAATACAATTAACACTTTGTGGGCCGGTTATACTGTCATGATCCCAATGGCAGGGGATCACAAAAAGGACAAGCACAGATACAAACAAGCTCTAGGGCGATGGAACCTGAGCTGACCGCGACCCTGAACCTAACACACAAATAAAAGTAGCCGGGGAACGTGCCTACGATGATCCTAGACGTCTCGCTCCAGCCGAAGATCTCACTTCCCCTATCAGAAGAAACACAGACCTCTCTTGCCTCCAGAGAAATACCCCACAGCAAATAGCAGCCCCCCACATATAATGACGGTGAAATGAGAGGAAAGCACATACGTAGTATGAAAACAGTTTCAGCAAAATGAGGCCCGCTAAAGCTAGATAGCAGAGGATACAAAAGTGAACTGCGCGGTCAGCGAAAAACCCTTCAAAAAACCATCCTGAAATTACTTGAACTCATGTGCCAACTCATGGTACATGAAAAGCAATTTCAGCCCACTAGAGCAACCAGCAGCAGAGAATCACATATCTGCAGGCTGGACTAAAAACCAAATTAAGCAAAACACAAAACAGGAAAATCCAAACTTAGCTTGTCCAGAAGGTTCTAGGAGCAGGGAGCAGAGGTAACAAGACACACTGGATACATTGATAACCGGCGAGGAAATGCCAGCAAAGCCAGGTTAAATAGGAAACTCCCATATGCTGATGGAACAGGTGGAACCCAGAAACCCAGGAAAGACAAGTCACCCAGTACCATCAGTAACCACCAGAGGGAGCCCAAAAACAGAACTCACAACAGTCAGGTCCCAATAGACGTCATGACACCAGGATGTCGTAGCACTACCGGTACTATTGTCAGAGTCCTAGGGATGGCAGCGGGGAAAATCATAAACCTTTTGGCATTTGGCAGCGCTATCAGTTCCCAAAAAAGTAAAGTTTATGCCAGCAATATATATATCGTATATTGCCACAATTGTTTTTTTAATTAATAAAACTGAAAAGTTTTTACTTTGACAAATCGTCATAAGATTTTAACAATTCAAACTCTGTACGTATTTTTTTAAAAGGATATATCTTGGACCTGATGATATTTGTGTACTTACTATGAAACCAAAAAATATCATGACAGTTGTATAATCCTGAAATTAGCATTTTAAAAGGGTCGACTGTCACCCCCCAAAAAGCAAATGGAAACTTCTGAAACATTGCAGTAAGGGAATGACACCTATAAAAATCCAGACTGGCAGAATGAATTTTATTGTTTTAGGTGCAGAAAGGTCTACTTTTATGTCATATGCAGATGAGGGTGCTTTGGTGCGCCGTTGGCCCGTGCCAAGGACTGAACTCTTACATTTCTCTACTCAGCAAAGTCCTCTAAAATTAATAACCAAAGAAGCCGCTGATTATTTCATCTTGGGAAAGTAATGTGTCTGCACTGATGAGTTACACGAATACTCCATCAAGAGCCATTGGCTGAAGAGCGAAAAGAACCGGCCTGACATTTCTAGCAAAAATCTGCAGCATTGATTAATGCTGTGAATTACACGAGTAAAGCGCTGGCGAGGAGATGAATCGCTGGCATTTCATGTCCCAGTAATTAATGTTTTAGCCTTTTTGGGTGAATTGGGATTACATTAAGGAATTCCTTGGGGTTCGGATCTTTATGAAAGTTGTAAACTCAAAGCAAAAATATGTATAAGGTTGTAAGTTCTTTCTTTTTACAGAACGTCAGTGTTTCCATGCTGTGTCATCCAAATATACTGTTCACGGAGGAAGAGAAAGATGTACTCTAGTGCCCCCTATTGGAGGTGGAAATCCTGGAAGTCAATATTGACTCCATAAAGAACTTTGCTACATGACTCCGGATTTAAAGCCAGACCAGAATGTTGTCCAAAAGGAAAATAACTCCTTTTGCAGAAAGCTGTTTCAGGGTTCTTACCATTCATCATCGCAATGGAAGAGACTGGTTGATTGAGTGAGAGATCTTCGATGGAGGGTGTAAGGAGTAAAGTTTCTCCTCAAGCAGAATGCACAGCTAATGCAGGGAGTCTTATTCGCCGTACAATGCTCCTTGGAGAAAAGGTAGAAAAATAGCTTTGAACAGGGTCTCTAGTGCTGTCCATGCTCCTACTTTGCACTGATGAGGGGCAAGAACCTTGAAACAGCTGTCTACAAACAGAGGTTTTTTTATTTTAAAAAGGATTTTGGGTTGGCTTTATATCCTAAGAGATGTGGCAAGGCCCTTTAAAGTGTCAATATTGATTGCTAGGTTTCAAAGAGACTCTGTTTTCTTTCTCTTTGAGCCACATGGACAGTAAGGCCATGTTCACACAATGCGTTTTTTACTTGCCGCTGCGGGTCCGCAGCTGTTTTCCATGCAGGGTACAGTACAATGTTACCCTATGGAAAACAGGAACCGCTGTGCCCACATTGCGGAAATTCACTAAAAAAGCCGCGCTGAATTGCTGCGGTAAAAAAGAAGGACCATGTCACTTCTTTGTGCGGAACTGCAGCGGTTCTGCACCCATAGACCTCCATTGTGAGTTTAAACCCACAGTTAAACCCGCAGACGAAAAAAATATCTGCGGGTTTTCTGCGGTTTGTGGTGCAGAAACCGCTGCAGCAGGAAGTGCGTGGGCGGAGTGTGGCTGTCCCCCCCTGCTCCAATCCCACCCCCCCGTGCTCCGATGCCACCCCCCCATGCTCCGACGCCCCCCCCGTGCCCTCATCTCCCCCCTTATACTTACCGGGCCTCCCGGTGTCCGTCCGTCCGTCTTCTCCCTGGGCGCCGCCATCTTCCAAAATGGCGGGCGCATGCGCAGTGCGCCCGCCGAATCTGCCGGCCGGCAGATTCGTTCCAGGCATATTTTGATCACTGTGATAACCTCACAGTGATCAAAATAAAAAAAAAGTAAATGACCCCCCCCCTTTATCACCCCCATAGGTAGTAACAATAATAAAATAAAGAATTTATTTTTTTCCCCCCACTACAGTTAGAACTAGGGTTAGGGTTAGGGGTAGGGTTAGGGGTAGGGTTAGGGTTAGGGGTAGGGGTAGGGTTAGGGTATTTTCAGCCATTTTAACCCTTACTTCCTAACAAAAAAACTTCCTAGCAAATACACAGACAATCTGCAGAGAAAACTGCATAAAAAACGCACTAAAAACCGCATAAAAAACCGCACCAAAAAACGCACCAAAAACGCACCAAAAAACACACCTGCGTTTTCTGCCAAGAGCTGCGGTTTTTAGTGCAGAAAAAACAGCAGGGAAATCAGGAACGTGTGAACATAGCCTAACAGCAACAGACTGACTCAGTCCCTATATGTTTGTATAGAAGATATACTTGGCTACTGTATATAGACATGTTATCAGTCATTGTACAGGAGGAGGAGGTGAGCTGTGACATCACCTATAGTGAATGGTGGCTCCTGTGTTATCTACTGTATATAGAGGTGTTATCAGTCATTATACAAGAGGAGGAGGTGAGCTGTGACATCACCTATTGTGAATGGTGGATCCTGTGTTATCTACTGTATATAGAGGTGTTATCAGTCATTGAACAGGAGGAGGTGAGCTGTGACATCACCTATTGTGAATGTTGGATCCTGTGTTATCTACTGTATATAGAGGTGTTATCAGTCATTGTACAGGAGGAGGAGGTGAGGTGTGACATCATCTATTGTGAATGGTGGATCCTGTGTTATCTACTGTGTATAGAGGTGTTATCAGTCATTGTACAGGAGGAGGAGGTGAGCTGTGACATCACCTATTGTGAATGGTGGATCCTGTTATCTACTGTATATAGAGGTGTTATCATTCATTGTACAGGAGGAGGTAAGCTGGGATATCACCTATTGTGAATGGTGGATCCTGTTATCTACTGTATATAGAGGTGTTATCAGTCATTGTACAGGAGGAGGTGAGCTGTGATATCACCTATTGTGAATGGTGGATCCTGTTATCTACTGTATATAGAGGTGTTATCAGTCATTGTAAGGAGGGGAGAAGGTGAGCTGTGATATCACTTTTGCAATGTAGTTTTGTCCCTCGGTACTCAAATGATTGAAGCAAATTCCAACCTTTTAGTTTTAGTTCACATCATGTTCATTGTACTGGTTGTGTTGTAAATTCTACATTAGAGTTATTATAGGGTTTGCAAACCTGGTCTGTTAGATAACTGAGCATAGGAAATTGATTCCTTCTTTTTAATAAGCAAAAAACCTTCAGTGGTATTGGTATCCAAGTAAATGTTAGTGGTGTGTTCTTCTCTACCATGTTCTGAAACTATGTACAGTTTTCTTAATGGGACACAACTGTATCGGGTTCTGTGGCTTTATAATATTTAGTAATAAATCACTTGACCACAAACTCTTATTTTTCTTCATTAATTATGAGATTTGGTCCCTAATCAAGTGACGCTATGGATTTTGCGTATTACAATCCTTGTCTATGGATTCACACAGCAGCTCAGATCTTTTGGCCTTGTGCTATAGTCGTCGATTATGAGACTTACTTACCCGTAAAGCTTCCTCTATGGATGAACTGATTTAGATGTGAAATCTCACTTCAGGATTGAGTTTGTTAAAGGGGTTGACAAGTTTAGACAACCCATTTTAATACACCCTTATTAGGGAATTCTGATTTAACAGAAGGGGGTCCTCCGATAGGATCTTTATCTTTGGGCCAAAATGGAGAGTAGCTACCAAGATTGTCACTCGCTCTGTAGGACCTGTCCCGGCCTGTATCACACACACAACCCATTAATGTGAATGGGCCGTGTGTAATGCTTATTTTCTCCTCTAGTAGCGCTGCAGGGAAATCGAACACTTAGAGCCAGGCCTCACCAACTACATCTGTGCTCCTATTGAAGTGAATGGGAACCGAGCCATTCCACAGCCTTCGGAGCCGTGCTGGTCCTGCTCCGTACATTATGGACCTTATACATCAAGACCGTTGTTGCTGACACTGGTCGTGATGACGAGATGTGTTCCTCGCCATACGAGGAGGCGTTCACCTGAGTGTGCCCCGCCACAAATCCTTCTCCAGTCCACGCTGGAGTCCTTTTTGGAACAAATGCTGCCGCTCGCCATGAATCTGACAAGCGGTGGTCACCATGTCCCCATCCTGCCCCATCTCTGCCCACTTTGTCAGAGTTGGGTCAAAAATGGCGCGAGAACCCCAAAAGTTGCATAATTTTAGCGCAGCGGCACCTGAGGTGAGATAAAGTTTTATCATTTTGCTAGGCGTAAACATGCGGATTGAGAAGGGGTTGTCCGAGTTGTGGACCACCCCTGTAATGTGACACTTTGTTTATTTTGACCCAATCATATCTTTTGAAGGAAAAGAAAAAATATCAAGATCTTTTTTTATTTTTTGCTCTATACTCTGTTTTCCATTTCGTGCTCGTCCATGAGATGGCAGCAGCCAGTTACATATATACCCCATTGTGTCGTTCTGCTTCTGTGGATTTATTGTATCGGTCAGCTCTGCATTTTCAGAGCGTAAAAAATGTGCAGCCAGAATATTCCGTCTGTGATCCAAGTCTGTGTAAGGAAAGATTTACTTCTTAGCGGCCGCCTGAAAGCCTTCACTTCCAGAGAATATTAGACAGGTTGTGTTGTCGGAAAGTCTTTAGCTTGTATACAGTAAATGGCGCGTGCCGTCGTTACTTTTTCATTTCTATAATTTAGTCTACAAATCCTGTTTCTTACCATTATTATGTGATTTGTTTTCTTTTTACCTGGTGTAAATGTCGCTGTTTTCCTGAATCCGGCGATGTTTTTCTTTTATTTCTGTGATTCTCCATTCCCGAGATATGGCCCCCTCTTCCTTGTATATAAAATTAGTCTTTTTTATCCAACTGGGCGTGGTCCACATTAAAACACCCTCTTGGCTATAAAGACTAGATTTCCATACTGTGACGAAGAGGCCGTATCTTGGGAACGGAGAGGCGCAGGAACAAGAAAAAAACATCGCCGGATTCAGAAGAACAGCGGCATTTACACCAGGTGCAAAAATGATTTATAATTACAGGTCCTGTTTAAAGGGATTTTCTCCTTATAGGAAACTATTTTAAAGGGGTGGTCTGTCAGTACAAAATATGTTATATTGCGCTTGATCGTTTTGTGATCAAATGTTTTGTTGATTTGCCGATTTCAATATCCCTCCCTTGGATATGGAAGGTTCAATAAAATGTTGGTTCCAACACAGAAATCGAGCTGCTTTCCTAATCCTACATTGGGGCCATTGTGCCTTCTTGGACACTAGGGTTTCAGCTTGACAGGAACCTCTGTAACCTCTGTAGCTCAAACTTTGTGATGTAACCTGCAAAGTTAAGGTTTCAGCTTGACAGGAACCTCTGTAACCTCTGTAGCTCAAACTTTGTGATGTAACCTGCAAAGTTTGTGTCCAGTTGTAACCCCCTCTGGTATTTCGGGCTTCTTAGGCTATGTTCACATCTTGTTTTAGGCTTTAGCAGAGGTGTATATTTGGAGTATTCCCCAACAATGCCCATAGTCCCCCATATCCCCACTGTGTCCTTATGGCTCAGAATGGGCCAGCTGAATATTGATATCTAGTATACTGCACTTTCCTATACAGAGGGGCATAGTAAAAATAAAAAAAAGCATATGAATGCCATGTATATACATAATTGCTATGTTTCCCTACAGCTTTAATATCAGGGCAGCCTCCTCCTATGTGCCGAATTTGTGAAAATATTTTCGGTTTCCATTTTTATCTCCACTGCCAGACAGACCCATTAAGCCCTGTGTAAAATCCAACTTCATACAATGGAAATAGACAGCATTAAACTGTTAAATAATAATCCTCGCTGCAGGACGACGCTGGAAATAAAGTTCGCCCTAAAATCCTATTATATTTTGCCAATTCCTCTAAACTTGAGAGGGCCAAATATTTTATCAACTGCCGAATGAGCAGAACATGGATGAAGTGGGAGAATAAGACGAATAACCGAACATGGTCTGGTCGGTGTACCGCTGCAGTTTAGGCTACGTTCCCACAATCAGTTTTTGGTGAGTTTTTTTTACGCTGCCTATTTTGGAAAAAAAGTGCAAGTAACCAATATCACTTAATGGGTGCAGAAAATCCGCAACATTAAAAACTCACCAAAAGCTCATCCATGTGCCGTTGGTGTGTCCATGTGAGATGTATCGATACCTGGGAAGAAGTACAGTTCGCATGGATCCCAGGCGCCGGCTCTCTTTATTGTATCTAAAGTTCTCATGGTGCTAGCGGTGCGCTCATTGAGATCACCGCAGTTCATCAGGCCGCTCACAATGAACTGCCCTTGGGAACCGCAGCTTCAGTGACCAGATTTGACGCATCTTTCTGGTGTGGCTGGGTGCTGATGTTGGAAGCCTGGGAGAAAGGACCATATCCATGGCCCCTTCCCAGGCTTTTAATATCAGTCCACAGCTGTCTGTTTAGCCTTTGCTGGTTTCATTTTATAGGGGGACACTACGTCATTTTTTTCTGGGGTCCCCCTGTAAACTCGCCAGTAAAGGCTAAGCAAACAGCTGTGAGCTGTTATTAATAGCCTGAGAATTGATGGGATATTGTCACTTTTCCCAGATTATTAACAGCAGCCCCCAGCTGTGGGCTTTCCCTCTGCTGCTTATCAAAATTCTGCAAGAGCCCACTCCAATTTTTTTATTTAATTCTTTATGTTGCACATGATGTGCACAGCTGCTGCTGAATAAAACCATCGTTATCGTCTGGTCATGATGATCTCAGGAAGACCATTTGACAATGATGAGAGCTGCCTTCAGCAGCCGGTGCCTGGAAACAGCACAAACTGTACTGCTTCTTCCCAGGCGCCGATACGTGTCACGCTGATGACACACAGATGTCATCAATATGCGGCACGCATTTCATCTCTGCTACGCAAAAAAAACTGACGCGTCTGCGGGTTTTTTCACCTGCCTTCTGGGCAGCACCATTGAATATATTGGGTGTGCGTGTCCACATTTGCGGCCCTTACAAAATGGACGTGTGAAGGGGGCTTACAGGCACACACAAGACAATGAGAAAGGAGGAGGGACTGGGCAGAAAATATGGAAATTCAGAGGGTAAGTCTTGCAATATTTTTTTTAATGTTTTTTGTGGTAGTATAATTTAAAAAGGGAAGGAAACTAAATATTTTTTTAAAAGGTTCGCAATGATATAATATCCTCTAAGATTGTCCAGGCCTCTAATATCCTAAGGATAGGTCATCAGTATCAGATCGACTGTGGTCAGACATCCGGCACATCGACTGATCTGTTGCTCTATGCCGGATGTATATGTAGAATGGAGCTCCATTCGAGGAGTAGCAGCTGCTGCCGAGAACTGCAGATCAGCTCCTATTCTCGTGATGGAATTATGGAAACATCTGTGCAACTTTATGTCTTATCACATCACCAGCACAGACTTGTACCCGCTGACCGTACACAACACAGGTACCTAGTGACAGCTTGAAAACTATGAAGAATTGATACAGAATAAAATATATTAGAAAATTGCGGAATTTGTCATTTAAAAAAAAAAATTATGCAATCGAAATTACCCCTTTAATGACTCCCTTTGATGGGCTGTTGGAAATAAGGCAATTCCGGTAACTTGTGCAATATGCGGCATACAGTAGTATCATATGTCATAGTATCATATGTCATTAAATGGGGAATTGAGGGTACGCGCATTGCAATAGTCTCAGAATAACTGCTCATATTTACTCTTCATAGTTCATCCATTTTGCTCGTGGATCCATCAGTTCAATCAAGGATCATATCAAAGTCACTATCGGCCAAGAACAGGATCCTTTCAAGACAGGGGCATGTAAGAGTGATATAAACTATGCATTGTTTAGAAAACCCATTCTGTGTAAGCTTATAGGGTTATTACTTCGGTGGGGTCTTCTGTGCATGATCCATAACTCTTGGACAAAGTGGTGATTGATTTGAAGAGCATCAATCGTTCTGAGGAATTGTCCTGTCCGGCATTACTCTGGCAGCCTTTCATAATAATGGTCTCTGTGTAATGCTTCATTTCACCTGTGGTGGCGCTGCAGGGAAATTGAACACTTTGAAAATGTGAAAACACAGCAGATGTGGAGGCAGAAACATCCAGGTGGACAACCCTGTCTAAATCCTAATGATCAAAGTATTCAGTGACAATCTAAATAGCAAAAATCAAACCGTACCCCTTTATTGCTCCGCGAGAATAGTACGGCTATATTGTGCATGCCGAATGTCCAGATTTTTTATTTTTAACTAGTCCCACCCAGCAAATTTACCATGCCGTGGTCTGAAAAGGAGAGGGAGTTAGATGAATGAATCCATGTTCAAGATCAAACTCTCCAATGCAAGTCAATGGACAGTGACAAATAGTACACGTATGTCCTCTATGTGCTGACCATGTTTTACTGTTTGATGGGTAGGAGAAGCTGAGAATTTTTTCACACTGGCACATAGACCCAAATGGGCTCAGCACACTGAAAAAAAAAACTATGGGGAGGGTTTCATCTATGAAAAAAAAATGATATGTGTGAGGGGGGAAGGGGTGGAGGATGCAATATTTCTTACAAGGTTATTGTCACTGGTGTGTCATGTCTTGATTTGACTCCTGGAGGAGGATCTGGGATGACAAAGAAGGTCACAATGTTTAATAGATTGCAGGTCCTTTTTTAAGATCTGTTTATCGTTCCCCCTGAATTTGAGTGGATTTACTTTAATTCGGCGCTGAAAGGGTTAAGGACCCTTTCTCTTCTGTCTGTGAACTTGTAGCTTGAGGCTTCAGCTGTGATCACTCCCTCCCACTATATAAACCCACTGCTAGCTTCATTCCTTGCCGGTTATAGATCTTCTATACTGACCTCTTTGAAGGATCCTGGCTCTGGATAAGCTGAGGAGTCCTTTCCTGTTGCAGCAGTGAAGTTTCCTTTTGGAGAAGCCGAGGAGTGCTATTTGTTGTGCGTTTTCCCACTGTACTGTCGTACCTCCCTCGTGTTGTCTTATTGTAGTAGTGTGATTAGTGTCACTGGCCTACACGCTAGACAGGGTAACTTCAGGGCCAACGAGGGCTTAGGCACGTGATTGCTCACGGGGGGAAGAACCCATCTAGGGACGATAGGGAGTGCAGGGATCTGACTTGCATTTATATTAGCAGGTCATGCCGCTCCCTTCTCCCTATCACCAGGGTTTCCATGTACATCTTCCCCTTACTCCCAGAGTGACAGTAATCCTTAGATCATACTAAGATTATACTATCAGTTTGGGCGTACAGACTCCCTTTCCACTCCACATTTCAAGTCAATTTCTGCGCTGAAAAATTCTGCAGCATTTGTAATTTAGGATGTCTCCATACACATCCGGTAGTCAGTGTAACCATCACATTTCGCTAAATTTTATATGTATGGGACCTTTTTGGGGGCAGGCTCTTCATTTGATGGGGTTTCATGATGCCCAACCATCCAAGCTTGGTAACGTATTTCGAAGGTCTGAACCGTGAACCCGACCTGAAATGTGCTACAGTTATACTGATTCCCCAGGAGGTTTAGAAGGTAAACCCTAAACTTTCTCTAGGTGAGGACGTCCCATAGAAATGTGCACAGCACCAGTCATTAATGTTCTTACTTTTGCTTCCTCTCCTCGTTTATAGCCTGCAGTCTCACAGACACAAAAAGGGAGTGCAGCGGCAGCCATCACTTTGCTGTCTATAACCTTACCACATACGGTACTTCCAGAAATATCATTGCAGAACGGAGGAGGTTTCTGAATATTCACATAAAGTGTGCAGGCAGAGAAAGGGAAATAAAGGAAGATCTTCCTATTTTCCCCCAATAATCATAATATGCAGAGTTTACAGCTCGCTGTATTATGTCCTCATAGTTGATGAAATCGCTGACGGAGACTACTGTAAGGAGCCATTTTTGCGGTCTGAATATGTATCCTGAATATCGATCTATATGGTAATGAAATACAAACAGTCGTCTATTTTTTGTGATTTTTTTTTTCCCCCTCCTGTCCTGCTTCATTACTATGAGAAAATAATAAAATGTTCGGCATCTGATACGTTGCGAGAAACACAAATCGGCCATCCTAATGGCATTTTACAGGGAGCTCCGCGCAGATCGTGGCTGACGGAGATGAATATTAGCCGGGAAGGCGGATGATTGCTTCCATAATGCCGTGTTAGCGACTCGCTCGGCAGTCACAGTCTCGCACTTTATTGTTGGTGTTTGTAAAGTCATGGCTGCTTAGAATGTTATTTTCCATCCCTTGAAATGAGCCTCATTGTGGCGCGCGCAAGGATAGAAAAGTGTAATTTCCCTTGAGAAAGAACCACCGGCGCCTATTGTCAGTCTACGTGTGTGGCGGCCGTTTTCTATTGAAATCGTAACATGTATCCGAGTCAAAACTCAACTCCTCCTTTTTGTTCCTGATCTATGAATCTTTTGGAATAATTTAGTGAATTGTCTTGGTGTCCTTAGGTTTATATTCCAGATACACTTATTAGTGAGCCTCTTTATGTATTTATAATACAGTATATATATGTATTTATATACTGTTTACTTGTAAGTTTTAATAAACTCACTTTAATACACCCCTGTCCCTTCTCACTTTATTCCACCCAATTTTCTATATTCTTTTGAAAAGTGCCAAGAAAATTGCATCTTTATTAGGGGATTTGTCTTTATTTCTGTAAAAAAAAATGCATGTAATGGTTTCCAAACTCCTGTTTTTGCCCAATATATTTAGCTGCATTGATAACAGAATGTAATAATTTGGAGTACTGATGATGGCAGTGAAAGGGTTATCTCAGTACCTACAGCAGCTTATCACCAGAGCTGGTGAGACGCAGGTGCTGACCAGTTCACTGCCATCGTCTATATTCTATTTTCAGACACATGTTTCTGGGTGTTTGCACCTGATCAGTGCAAAGCATGAGGTCTGATTTGGCTGGTTGAGAAGCCGCCGACAGGTGATCTAATAGAAATGTTTCCCCTTACACCACCTGTCAGCGGCTTCTCACCCAGCCAAATCAGACCTCGTGCTTTGCACTGATGAGGTGCAAACACCCAGAAACACGTGTCTGAAAATAGTGTCAAGCTAGTGTAAAATAACTTACAGGTCATGAATGTACAATAGTAAAAAGAACATAAAGATAGATTATACATTTCTGAAAATTCTGTATTAAAATCAGGAAAGATATATATCTTGGTACCGTGTTAGCCAGTGGATAGAAAAATATTTAGAAATGAGAGTCTTCAACCACTGAGGACTAATTCTAAGAATTAAGATCAGGCATCTGAGGTGGAAAGACTGAAGATGTGTCCTGCACCATGTCCTATTCCTTTATATTGTATGTGGTCTTTGTTTTGCCTTCTAGGTGGTCTCGCCTTGGCACAAGTTCTGTTTTTTTATGTGAAGTATTTGGTCCTCTACGGCTTTCCGGCGCTTCTTGTACAGTTGGATGGCTTGAGCGCCCCGGCATTGCCACGCTGTGTCAGCACTATGTACAGCTTCTCCGGTATTTGGAGGTCAGTGTCTTTTGTCATTCTCCTTCAGTGTAACAGAGTATTACATAATCTTCGTACAGGAGGTGAAATAAAAGCCTTGTCTGCTGAGCTGGCAATCTTATTGTAACGGGAGAACATTGGGGCGATTGGTGTTGTCTCAGCATTTTCTAATGTGAGCATCTGCCAAAACTTTTACAACTTCTCGGAAAGTTTTTAGATCTCTGGTTAAATTGTTTTGTCATTTCTGACCAAATTTAAGTAAAGTTGTGAAAATTTTTTTTTTTTTTTTTAAATATTCATGGATGGTATTAATATTTCACATTTTATCATGAAAACACGATGCGGTCAAAACTACAGGTTTTCTATTAGAAACTTCTTTAGGGACTGCAGAGAGTTTTTAGAAGAGGTTTTTTTTTAACTTTCTTGAAGTGTGTTTTTTTTTTTAGCCTTTTGATTGGTCGGTGCTTAGTTTGGCGCGTTTTCCATCAGAAGTGGCTTCAAAGAAGTGAAATGTTCTTTCTTTTTTTTCAACCATGCCTTTTTAAAAACCCAAATGGGGGGGATAAAAAAAGAGTTTAAAAGACCTACCATATGAAGAGCAAAGTGGTTTTACGTTAGAAACAGTTTTTTAAGCATTTTTTTAACGATTTTTCTGCATGTAACTAAGCGGCGAACTAAAAGAAAAAGACATCAGAATGGGGAAATTCTCTGGTCACTCTCACTCTATGAGAATGACCGAAGAAAGGCTCAACCTGTTTCCCATCCTTAACCAGTGACTGTAAATCATTCCCTCTTCCTGCTCTCATTCCTTGTATTAATCTTGCTGCGTCCTCGCCTACTCATGTTATGGTCTAGGAACTAAACTACAGTAATGAGAATGTCCCAAGGTTATTTGTTATGACCTGGTGGTTAGGAGCACCTGGAATGACCTGATAGTTAAACCTCATACAGGACAAGCTCTGGGATGTGGGAACTCTGCTGACCGCAAGCCCTAATCCTATCACACACACTAGAAATAGCCGTGGAGCGCTCCTGACCAGACCTAGGCGCCTCGTCACAGCCTAAGAACTATCTAGCCCTAGAGATAGAAAATAAAGCCTACCTTGCCTCAGAGAAATTCCCCAAAGGTAAAGGAAGCCCCCCACATATATTGACTGTGACTGTGAGTAAAGATGAAAGTCACAAACGAAGAAATGAAAACAAGTTTCAGCAAAGGGAGGCCAGACTTACTAAATAGACAGAGGATAGGAAAGGTGACTTTGCGATCAGCACAAAAACCTACAAAAGACCACGCAGAGTGTGCAAAAGACCTCCGCACCGACTCACGGTGCGGAGGGACCACTCTGCATCCCAGAGCTTCCAGCTAGCAAGACAAAATCATAATAACCAACTGGACAAGAAAACAGTGAACAAATAATGACTATCAGGAACTTAGCTTCTGCAGGAGAAGGCAGGTCACCAGAGAGATCCAGGAGCGAACTGAACAAATGCAAAAACATTGACAGCTGGCATGGAGTAACGATCTGAGAGGAGTTAAATAGAGCAGCCAACCAAAGGATAAACCACGTCACCTGTGTAAGGAACCTCAGAAGCCGCAGCTTCACTCATAGCCACCAGAGGGAGCCCATAGACAGAACTCGCCGAAGTACCATTCACGACCACAGGAGGGAGCTCGACAACAGAATTCACAACAGTACCCCCCCTTGAGGAGGGGTCACCGAACCCTCACCAGAGCCCCCAGGCCGATCAGGATGAGCCAAATGAAAGGCACGAACTAGATCGGCAGCATGAACATCAGAGGCAAAAGCCCAGGAATTATCTTCCTGACCATAACCCTTCCACTTGACCAGGTACTGAAGTTTCCGTCTTGAAACACGAGAATCCAAAATCTTCTCCACCACATACTCCAACTCCCCCCCCAACCAACACCGGGGCAGGGGGATCAACGGAGGGAACCACAGGAGCCACGTATCTCCGCAACAACGACCTATGGAACACATTATGGATGGCAAAAGAAGCTGGAAGGTCCAAACGAAATGACACAGGATTAAGAACTTCAGAAATCTTATAAGGCCCAATGAAACGAGGCTTAAACTTAGGAGAGGAAACCTTCATAGGAACGTGACGAGATGACAACCAAACCAAATCCCCAACACGAAGTCGGGGACCAACACAACGCCGGCGGTTAGCGAAACGTTGAGCCTTCTCCTGGGACAATGTCAAATTGTCCACCACATGAGTCCAAATCCGCTGCAACCTGTCCACCACCGCATCAACACCAGGACAGTCCGAAGGCTCAACCTGCCCTGAAGAGAAACGAGGATGGAAACCAGAATTACAGAAAAAAGGAGAAACTAAAGTAGCCGAGCTGGCCCGATTATTGAGGGCGAACTCAGCCAAAGGCAAGAAGGACACCCAATCATCCTGATCAGCAGAAACAAAGCATCTCAGATATGTCTCCAAAGTCTGATTAGTTCGTTCGGTTTGGCCATTAGTCTGAGGATGGAAAGCCGAAGAAAAAGACAAATCAATGCCCATCTTAGCGCAAAAGGACCGCCAAAACCTCGAAACAAACTGGGAACCTCTGTCCGAGACGATATTCTCTGGAATGCCATGCAAACGAACCACATGCTGGAAAAACAATGGCACCAAATCAGAGGAGGAAGGCAATTTAGATAAGGGTACCAAATGGACCATCATAGAGAAGCGATCACAAACCACCCAAATGACCGACATCCTTTGAGAAACAGGGAGATCTGAAATAAAATCCATGGAAATATGCGTCCAGGGTCTCTTCGGAATCGGCAAGGGCAAAAGCAACCCACTGGCACGAGAACAGCAGGGCTTAGCCCGAGCACAAGTCCCACAGGACTGCACAAAAGAACGCACATCCCGTGACAAAGAAGGCCACCAAAAGGATCTAGCCACCAAATCTCTGGTACCAAAGATTCCAGGATGACCAGCCAACACTGAACAATGAATCTCAGAGATAACTCTACTAGTCCATCTATCAGGGACAAACAGTTTCTCCGTAGGACAACGGTCAGGTCTATCAGCCTGAAACTTTTGCAGCATACGCCGCAAATCAGGGGAAATGGCAGACAAAATTACCCCCTCTTTAAGAATACCCGCCGGCTCCGGAACACCCGGAGAGTCAGGCACAAAACTCCTTGACAGGGCGTCAGCCTTCACATTCTTAGATCCCGGAAGGTATGAAACCACAAAACCAAAATGGGAGAAAAAGAGCGACCATCGAGCCTGTCTAGGATTCAACCGTTTGGCAGACTCGAGATAAGTTAAATTCTTATGATCCGTCAAGACCACCACGCGATGTTTAGCTCCTTCAAGCCAATGTCGCCACTCCTCGAATGCCCACTTCATGGCCAACAACTCCCAATTGCCCACATCATAATTGCGCTCAGCAGGCGAGAATTTTCTAGAAAAGAAGGCACAGGGTTTCATCACCGAGCCATCAGAACTTCTTTGCGACAAAACAGCCCCTGCTCCAATTTCAGAAGCATCAACCTCAACCTGAAAAGGGAGCGAAACATCTGGCTGGCACAACACAGGGGCAGAAGCAAAACGTCGCTTCAACTCCTGAAAAGCCTCTGCAGCCGCAGGGGACCAATTGACCACATCAGCACCTTTCTTGGTCAAATCAGTCAACGGTTTAGCAATACTGGAAAAATTAGCGATGAAGTGACGATAAAAATTAGCAAAACCCAGGAACTTCTGCAAGCTCTTCACAGATGTCGGCTGAGTCCAATCGTAAATGGCCTGAACTTTAACAGGGTCCATCTCGATAGTAGAAGGGGAAAAAATGAAACCCAAAAATGAAACCTTCTGAACTCCAAAGAGACACTTTGACCCCTTCACAAACAAGGAATTTGCATGAAGGACCTTGAACACCATTCTGACCTGCTTCACATGAGACTCCCAATCATCCGAAAAGACCAAAATGTCATCCAAATATACAATCATGAATCTATCCAGGTACTCTCGGAAGATATCATGCATAAAGGACTGAAACACAGATGGAGCATTAGAAAGCCCGAATGGCATAACCAGGTACTCAAAATGGCCCTCGGGCGTATTAAATGCCGTTTTCCATTCATCACCCTGTTTAATTCGCACAAGATTATACGCACCACACAGATCTATCTTGGTGAACCAACTAGCCCCCTTAATCCGAGCAAATAAATCAGACAGCAGCGGCAAAGGATACTGAAATTTGACTGTGATCTTATTAAGGAGGCGGTAATCAATACAAGGTCTCAAAGAACCATCCTTCTTGGCCACAAAAAAGAACCCTGCTCCCAATGGTGACGACGACGGGCGAATATGACCCTTCTCCAAGGACTCCTTTATATAACTCCCCATAGCGGCGTGCTCTGGCACAGATAAATTAAACAGACGGCCCTTAGGGAACTTACTACCAGGAATCAAATTAATAGCACAGTCGCAATCCCTATGAGGAGGTAGGGCACCGGATTTAGGCTCCTCAAATACATCCCGGTAATCTGATAAAAACTCAGGGACTTCAGAAGGAGTGGAAGGCGAAATTGACAGCAATGGAACATCACCATGTACCCCCTGACAACCCCAGCCGGACACAGACATAGATTTCCAATCCAACACTGGATTATGGACCTGTAGCCATGTCAACCCCAAAACGACCACATCATGCAGATTATGCAACACCAAAAAGCGAATATCCTCCTGATGTGCAGGAGCCATGCACATGGTCAATTGAGTCCAGTACTGAGGCTTATTCTTGGCCAAAGGCGTAGCATCAATTCCTCTCAATGGAATAGGATACTGCAAGGGCTCCAAGAAAAAACCACAACGCCTGGCAAACTCCAGGTCCATCAAATTCAGGGCAGCGCCTGAATCCACAAATGCCATTACAGAATAGGACGACAGAGAGCAAATCAGAGTAACGGACAAAAGAAATTTAGACTGTACCGTACCAATGGTGGCAGACCTAGCGAACCGCTTAGTGCGCTTAGGACAATCGGAGATAGCATGAGTGGATTCACCACAGTAAAAACACAGCCCATTCCGACGTCTGTGTTCTTGCCTTTCAGCTCTGGTCAAAGTCCTATCACACTGCATAGGCTCAGGCCTATGCTCAGAGAACACCGCCAGATGGTGCACAGCTTTGCGCTCACGCATGCACCGATCGATCTGAATGGCCAAAGACATAGACTCATTCAGACCAGCAGGCGTGGGAAATCCCACCATGACATCCTTAAGGGCTTCAGAAAGACCCTTTCTGAAAATTGCTGCCAGGGCACATTCATTCCACTGAGTAAGCACAGACCACTTTCTAAACTTCTGACAGTACACCTCCACTTCATCCTGACCCTGACACAAAGCCAGCAAAATTTTCTCTGCCTGATCCACTGAATTTGGTTCATCATAAAGCAATCCAAGCGCCAGAAAAAAACGCATCAACATCACGCAATGCAGGATCTCCTGGCGCAAGGGAAAATGCCCAGTCTTGAGGGTCACCACGCAACAAAGAAATAATAATTTTTACTTGTTGAGCGGGGTCACCAGAGTAGCGGGGTTTCAAAGCTAGAAACAGTTTACAATTATTTTTGAAATTCAAGAACCTAGATCTATCCCCAGAAAATAAATCAGGAATAGGAATTCTAGGCTCTAACATAGGATTCTGAACCACAAAATCTTGAATGTTTTGTACCCTTGCAGTGAGATGATCCACACAAGAGGTCAGACCTTGAATGTCCATAGCTACACCTGTGTCCTGAACCACCCAAAGGTCTAGGGGAAAAGAAAAACAAAACAGTGCAAAGAAAAAAAAATGGTCTCAGAAGTTCTCTTATCCCTCTATTGAGATGCATTAATACTTTGGGCACTCTGTACTGTTATGACCTGGTGGTTAGGAGCACCTGGAATGACCTGATAGTTAAACCTCATACAGGACAAGCTCTGGGATGTGGGAACTCTGCTGACCGCAAGCCCTAATCTTATCACACACACTAGAAATAGCCGTGGAGCGCTCCTGACCAGACCTAGGCGCCTCGTCACAGCCTAAGAACTATCTAGCCCTAGAGATAGAAAATTAAGCCTACCTTGCCTCAGAGAAATTCCCCAAAGGTAAAGGAAGCCCCCCACATATATTGACTGTGAGTAAAGATGAAAGTCACAAACGCAGAAATGAAAACAAGTTTCAGCAAAGGGAGGCCAGACTTACTAAATAGACAGAGGATAGGAAAGGTAACTTTGCGATCAGCACAAAAACCTACAAAAGACCACGCAGAGTGTGCAAAAGACCTCCGCACCGACTCACGGTGCGGAGGGACCACTCTGCATCCCAGAGCTTCCAGCTAGCAAGACAAAATCATGATAACCAACTGGACAAGAAAACAGTGAACAAATAATGACTATCAGGAACTTAGCTTCTGCAGGAGAAGGCAGGTCACCAGAGAGATCCAGGAGCGAACTGAACAAATGCAAAAACATTGACAGCTGGCATGGAGTAACGATCTGAGAGGAGTTAAATAGAGCAGCCAACCAAAGGATAAACCACGTCACCTGTGTAAGGAACCTCAGAAGCCGCAGCTTCACTCATAGCCACCAGAGGGAGCCCATAGACAGAACTCGCCGAAGTACCATTCACGACCACAGGAGGGAGCTCGACAACAGAATTCACAACAGTTATTCTCATTATTGTGATTCCAGATTGGCGCAAAATGGCTTATTCAAATATCAGATGCGTCTTTTCTTACTTGTGCTCTAAGCTCAATATATCCTGAGATGTTTGGAGCCAAATTCTCAGCTCTGAAAAAAATAAACCCATGAAATTATCATATTCTGTCTGGGAGATATTTATACTATATGCCTTGTTTGTATTGAGAGAAATAGATACCGTAGTCATTAAGTAAGTAAGGACTTTATTAGTGATGAGCGAATAAGGTGTTATCTGAGCATGCTCCGGTGCTGAGTGACTTCGTCATGCTTGAAAAATGTGTTCGAATCCCCATGTCTGAATGTCTCGCGGCTGTTCAACAACCGAAGACACTCGAACATGCTCAGGAAACACCTTATCCGAGCACGTTCGCTTATCACTTCTCTTTATTATAAGCATTCACTATGATCAACATCTTTATAGCTTTGATATCAGAATCCTTTTACTACTGACTGACAGTACAGCTATATAGGTCATAGTACAACAATAAAAATGACACCTGTCTTGTAGTAATCCGATGTGCCAACGCTGAGAAATCAAGCTAACTGCAAAGTAGCACTGAAGAAGTGCATTGGGGGCGTGTCAATGCACTCAGAGTACACAGACACGCCCCCAGTGCACTTCCAGACTAACTTGCTTCAAAGCTTGATTTCTCAGCGCTGGCACATCGGATTAATACGAAACAGGTGTCATTTTTAAATATAGACCGGGACCTACACAGCCATACAGCTACTAGAATCACCTTTCTGAACGATCCCTTTAAATTCTGTGATTCCAGTTGGTTTGCTTTGACCTTTTGCTGAGCATATCCTGCAGTTCCTTGGACATTATTGATTAAAAATTGTAGCTGACACATTATTTCGCACACCGTGACCCCGTTCCGCCTTTCAGTAGGTTTTGTCTTTCATCCTTGGAGTCCAGAGAGGAAATCCAGGAGTGTGCGCGGATATATGTGACTTCTGATATCTCGCCCGGGATATTTACAAGTACATTTCCTATATTAGAATTCAAAGTCACTTTGATTATGAGAAGTCATTAGTCTCCAAACTCTCCAGCTGCTTTGTACTAATAGATGGAGACGGTTATTGCTGCCTGACCTTCATTGACCCTGGCGCCTCAAATCACACGCTTCCAATTAAGTAGATGGCGCAACATGGCGTGCTACCTATGGGGAGACGAGAGGGGATGTTTGGGTGACAGGGTTGTGCCTTGTTGATGAAGACATTGTCAGATAACATGTTGTGCATGTTCTCAGCCCTTGTTGTCTTTCGTGGGTTATCATAGGCATGCATAGTAATCCCGTGCGCTGCACGATCTGCATGCAGAATAGCACCGTCATATAGCTCGAAGCTGTAGAAGAAGCCGTCAGCACGGGGATACCTGCATTTGTTTCATCATATATTAATTCAATAACAAGCTAGACAAATATCTGAATATGTCTAAACATCAGCTCTGATTAATTGCATCATTTCTAGAAGACAGGTCCTATTTTGTTTCCTGACACAGAGCTCCAAATCCCCTGCAGCAACCAACAGGGGAAGCACATGAGCTGATTGCAATCATTCAGTATGCAGTAAGCTCAGAAGCGCCACCTAGTGGTGCAAGCCGACTGACAGCATTTTAATATTTAAAGGGAATCTGTCAGCAGGTTTTTGCTATGAAATCTGAGAACAACATACAGTGGGTACGGAAAGTATTCAGACCCCTTTAAACTTTTTTCACTCTTTGTTTCATTGCAAGCCATTTGGTAAATTCAAAAAAGTTCATTTTGTTCACAGTAATGTACACTCTGCACCCCATCTTGACTGAAGAAAAGCAGAAATGTAGAAATTTTTTGCAAATTTAATAATACAAATTAAATATTACAAATATTAGTTGCCTGTGAAATTACAGCAGACGAACTGCCGTAATCATCTGCCCAGTGGCAAAGCTGGATTACCGCTGTCTGGTGTGAACTGCCGTGATCATAGGGATCCTACATTTTGTAAAGAGTGCTCCTTAGATTATTTTAATCTGGTGCACCCCATCTCTTTCATATATAGCGAGCCCCATGGTACAGTAGCATGCAGTAGATTAGTACTGCTTCCTGCATTGTATTCGAGCCTGACATATCGGGAAGTCGGTGTGATGCAGACACACATGGCTGTGATCGTAGAGCCACTGGCTGGAACATGCAGCCCACGGTTTGGGGAACATGTATCAGCTTACAGGTTCTTTAAAGTTACTTGACGGAGCAGTCATACTAATCCGAAATCTGGAATCGGAGTGATCGATAGGAAGGGCTGGCTGGGTACTCGCTCCAGTGCTTTAAGTTCTTCTTCCCATCTATTGAACCTGTTATGGGCAGCTCTGATGGGACAGATTGGATTGGATGGAGGAGGACGCTTGAAGGATACAGATGGATGCAAGTTGTGTGTGTGTGTAATGTGTATGTTTTGTAAGAAAACAAGAGGCTGCGGTCCTGGATGGCAGTTATGTGTTACTGAGATGGCTTTATTTTTGACTGGATTTTGGTTCCGGGATTTAGGAGCGACCAAAAGAGACTGGGTGGGAAAGGTCGTTCCCATACTCTAGTTCGGGTCTCACTGGCCTAATGAAATGCACCTAATCTACAGTAGCTCAGGTAGTAATGTGCCAAAGCTGGAGAAAGACAGAGCTGGTGCATAGTCTGTACTGAGGCCTGACAGGTTCCTGTAATACTAGGTTGGTGAGACCGTGTCATTTACTTGGTCTTACCTAGAGCAAGGACTGTTTAGTTAGTCGTTTCTTCAGAATGAATTAATGTTTTCATTTTAGAGCTGTAAAGTTAACTTTATTCTGTTTTGATATTAAAAATCTTGTTCCTGTACTTATCTACATGGCTACCAGATAACTGAATCCTCCACAGTGCTATATGTTTTTGTGTGTGTCACTATTTATGTGCATCTGAAGGAGTCAATGAACTTGGTGGATGGGTTCTTTGTAGAGCACTGAAGTATTTAATGACATCACAAGGATTGATGATGACACTGTGACAAACGAGAGCCGGAGGGATGCAGATATCCCACTGCCGTCACCAATCTGTGATGGAGCTTACACAGTCACAGCTCTCTAGCACCCCCTTACACTCAGGTCAGTCAGGGAACTGCACCTAGGATAAGTAGTCGCCGGAGAGGCTGCCGTGTTACACATTGGTTATCGAGGCACTCTGCAGCGAGGTCGGCATATATATAACCAGTCCCAGGCCAGGAATATATATATATATATATATATATATATATACAATGGGGCAAAAAAGTATTTAGTCAGTCAGCAATAGTGCAAGTTCCACCACTTAAAAAGATGAGAGGCGTCTGTAATTTACATCATAGGTAGACCTCAACTATGGGAGACAAACTGAGAAAAAAAAAATCCAGAAAATCACATTGTCTGTTTTTTTTATCATTTTATTTGCATATTATGGTGGAAAATAAGTATTTGGTCAGAAACAAACAATCAAGATTTCTGGCTCTCACAGACCTGTAACTTCTTCTTTAAGAGTCTCCTCTTTCCTCCACTCATTACCTGTAGTAATGGCACCTGTTTAAACTTGTTATCAGTATAAAAAGACACCTGTGCACACCCTCAAACAGTCTGACTCCAACCTCCACTATGGTGAAGACCAAAGAGCTGTCAAAGGACGCCAGAAACAAAATTGTAGCCCTGCACCAGGCTGGGAAGACTGAATCTGCAATAGCCAACCAGCTTGGAGTGAAGAAATCAACAGTGGGAGCAATAATTAGAAAATGGAAGACATACAAGACCACTGATAATCTCCCTCGATCTGGGGCTCCACGCAAAATCCCACCCCGTGGGGTCAGAATGATCACAAGAACAGTGAGCAAAAATCCCAGAACCACGCGGGGAGACCTAGTGAATGAACTGCAGAGAGCTGGGACAAATGTAACAAGGCCTACCATAAGTAACACACTACGCCACCATGGACTCAGATCCTGCAGTTCCAGACTTGTCCCACTGCTTAAGCCAGTGCATGTCCGGGCCCGTCTGAAGTTTGCTAGAGAGCATTTGGATGATCCAGAGGAGTTTTGGGAGAATGTCCTATGGTCTGATGAAACCAAACTGGAACTGTTTGGTAGAAACACAACTTGTCGTGTTTGGAGGAAAAAGAATACTGAGTTGCATCCATCAAACACCATACCTACTGTAAAGCATGGTGGTGGAAACATCATGCTTTGGGGCTGTTTCTCTGCAAAGGGGCCAGGAAGACTGATCCGGGTACATGAAAGAATGAATGGGGCCATATATCGTGAGATTTTGAGTGCAAACCTCCTTCCATCAGCAAGGGCATTGAAGATGAAACGTGGCTGGGTCTTTCAACATGACAATGATCCAAAGCACACCGCCAGGGCAACGAAGGAGTGGCTTCGTAAGAAGCATTTCAAGGTCCTGGAGTGGCGTAGCCAGTCTCCAGATCTCAACCCTATAGAAAACCTTTGGAAGGAGTTGAAAGTCCGTGTTGCCAAGCGAAAAGCCAAAAACATCACTGCTCTAGAGGAGATCTGCATGGAGGAATGGGCCAACATACCAACAACAGTGTGTGGCAACCTTGTGAAGACTTACAGAAAACGTTTGACCTCTGTCATTGCCAACAAAGGATATATTACAAAGTATTGAGATGAAATTTTGTTTCTGACCAAATACTTATTTTCCACCATAATATGCAAATAAAATGATAAAAAAACAGACAATGTGATTTTCTGGATTTTTTTTTCTCAGTTTGTCTCCCATAGTTGAGGTCTACCTATGATGTAAATTACAGACGCCTCTCATCTTTTTAAGTGGTGGAACTTGCACTATTGCTGACTGACTAAATACTTTTTTGCCCCACTGTATATATATATATATATATATATATATATATATATATATATATATATATATATATATATATATATATATATATATATATATACCTCCGGTCTGTCACTGCCAGGATCCCCCAATAACACCAGAGCAGTATGCTGCCACCAGTTCCTCGTTAGATTTAAGCCCGGTCACAAGTTTCTATCGAGTCAGAAACCAACCCAGGTAGTGTATAAGTACTAGCCGGACTCACAGACGTGGGAAATCGGAATTTGAGGTAAAAGAGCAGCCCAGAATTAATTGGTATTTTAATTGCCGAAAGGCTCACTAGATACTACAAGTATATACAGAATAATATACAGATATTACAGCCAGAAGTACAAATAAAGGTAGGGTACAGGTATGGGATTGCAGTTAGCTGTATGTGTCAAGTTATCGTTCCTTATAACATGTGGGCCCCAGAGAAGCACTCAAGTCCATAGGTACTTTCTTAGTTTCTGGTCCGTCTGCAAGTGTGACATGACGCGGCTTCCGTGGCAGAAGAATGACACTCGCTCGCCCCCTCCTATATTTACCACCACCCCTCTGGGCCGAACTGAAATCTCCTCCCTTGACCTCCTAGCTGAAATAATTCCCAATATAGGGACTATATAGGATGGGTCATAACTTCCTAGTGGAAGGTCCAAACGAGATGACTGACGTCTCATTGGGTTCATTTGGGCTGGACCGATATGGAGAATCCAAACTTGGGTCGGCTAAATGGTTCTTGAGAGCCAGTCTCGATAGCTCAGTATCTGGGACAGCTAGAGAACGATGAGACCCAGGTCTGTGTGCGGAGGGCTCCCAGGATGCTGGTGGTATATTCTACTTAACCCTGAGATGCCCGGTACTCTCATAATTCATCTCTTATGTGTCGGTACCTAACCGTCTATGCCTTCCATTGAGAGCTGATTGACAGCTGGCACAAAAGACAGCAGGATGTCCCAGTTCTTTTCCTCCTTGCATTAATTAACATGTGGCCTCTAATTCTCTAACCATATGGAACGTTCCGGTTATTTTGGGAATTTGTGTACTTATCTCATGGGTGGAGGCCACAGTTCGGGAGCAGAGGAAGATCTCTAGATAATATATTAGGCCTAAAATTAATAAATCAAAATGGAGTCTCCTTCGTCCCTCACAGATACCGTAGGCAAAGGCAATGCCAGATGTGGCCCCTTTAGGGCCACGTTAATTGGTTCTGATGTTATAGGTAATAACATCACAAGTGTCTGGGGCCAGTTGGACTGGAGTAGCATTTCTGGAATACAACATGCCTTCACTGTTAATAAATTGGATGGGCAGACATGGCCACACTTCATTGCAGTCAGGCTTCTCTTCAACTACGCCCCATTCCGGCGGAGAGGATTCAATTTGGCCTGAAAATGCCTAGCGTTGCTAAATTTTTGTGCAAATCTACATTGATAAATTTAAGTCTTGCATGCAGTCTTTATAAGGGCTAATAATGCTGCTTGATACCTCAGTCATGTTGAACTTGTGAAGCACCATTATTGCAGTATTTGGCACAGCTACAGCTTTTTGTGCCGATGCCGAGTGTCGGACCCCCACTGATCAAATATTACTGGCTGACTCTAAAGATATTGAAGTCTCGGAGTACCCCTTTAATAGTGGTGAGTTTTACAGGACGTATTCGAAAACTTGTCTTTAGCACTCTATGTCACCCCCTTCGTTTTAGACAATCAGAAAGAACGTCTTCTCCTCGGCCTCTCCTTCCTCGGTAGGTTAAAGCCAGGATGTGCTAATCAGCCGGCTTTGATTCTCTGCCCACACTGCTATGTTATGAATAGGCTTTATGAATGCTTCAGTAAACACGAGGTGAACGCGGCATTTGTTTAGGAGGAATGCACTTTCGAAAAGCCTCTACATTGTAAGTGGCTTTCTCCAGCTGTGCTAGATATGAATCTAAAACTTTCATGGGACTGACTCAACTTGGCTTCCACCCCCACACAGAAAGATGGGCGAAGAAGCTGAGAATGAACGCTTGATAATGAATGCGTGAGCTGCTGCGTTATACGTTGTATCTCCAAAGAACTTTAGGAAATAAAGAAATGCATATTATTACTCACCAACCGCTCCACATTAAGCGTTTACTAATGGGTCAACTCAGGGTACTGACTCTTAATTTGTTGTATGGAATGTATGCAAAATAAGTTCTCCTGATATTTGTATCTTTAGTGCCACCTATTGGATGTAGATACTTTTTAAAGATTCTTTCGTGGCATTAATATCTAAAAGATAGGTGATAACCTGCCGATTGGTGGGATCTGACCGCTTTACCCTTAGTAATCTCAAGCACAGGGATTTGAAATGCCGCTACTTAAGAGAAATGAATATTCACCTCTCTCCACGCCCAGAGAGATGAATATGCATTTCTCTTAAGTAGCAGCACACGTGACCGCCGGCAGCTGTAGGAAGGCTTTGGCTGACACTGTGCGCTCTACTGAAGAGCAATGAATACTCACTGCTCTCTGCGCACACAGTCTCGGCGTGCAGAGCAGCGAGTATTCCGGCAGCTGCCCTTCGGCTTGCACGCAGCACATGACGTCCCTGCCACGTGCTGCTTACAAGCATAAAGCAGCTGCTGGCATTGCAAGAAGGTGCTGCGATAGAACGCCAGGAAGGTAAGTGTAATGTTTTTTTTTTTTTTAGTTTTCTGATGGGGCCAGGCATACCTGGAAGGGGGTGGGGGCCAATCATAAGGATTTGGCCATGCATACCAGGACCGGGATGAGGGCCAGTCATGTCAGAATAGGCATGGGGCCATGGATACTAGGACAAGATGGAGGCCCTGCATACCAGGATAGGGATGGCGCCATGAATACTAGGATGAGATGGGGGCCCTGCATACCAGGATAGGGATGGTGCCATGAATACTAGGATGAGATGGGGGCCCTGCATACCAGGATAGGGTTGGTGCCATGAATACTAGGATGAGATGGGGGCCCTGCATACCAGGATAGGGATGGTGCCATGAATACTAGGATGAGATGGGGGCCCTGCATACCAGGATAGGGATGGTGCCATGAATACTAGGACGAGATGGGGGCCCTGCATACCAGGATAGGGTTGGGGTGCCAATCATACCAAGATGCTATTAAAGAGAAATTAATATTCATTTCCCTCCACTCCCATGGGCATGGATTGCATCGAATATTCATTTCTCTTTAGCAGCGGGCACATGAGTTAGCCGAAGCAGCCGGCTCCTGCCTCTGGTTTCCACTGTACAGTGGGGAAAAAAAGTATTTAGTCAGCCACCAATTGTGCAAGTTCTCCCACTTAAAAAGATGAGAGAGGCCTGTAACTGACATCATAGGTAGAGTCACAATGAGAAAACAAATCCAGAAAATCACCTTGTCTGATTTGTCAAGATTTATTTAGCAAACTATGGTGGAAAATAAGTATTTGGTCATTAACAAAAGTTCATCTCAATATTTTTTCCTCACTGTATATAACCCAAAAATATAGACAACATTTCAAATGGTTCAAATGTAGAAAACCGGTGGTTTATTATCCTATGTGCAAAGTCTTTGATATATAATATAAATTGTCTGTACAGAGAGGAAGAGTACTTGAACTTCAGTGCCACCTAATGAGGGGGGAGGGGGTTAGCAATTTACTAAAAGCCAATACCTTTAATGAGTCTTACCACTTAGAATAAAAGCCCAGCCAGACAGTTTACTTGCAGAAACGTGTTTCTGGGTGTTTGTTCCTTGTTCAGACCAGTGCAAAGCAATAGGTCTGATATACAGTGGGGAAAATAAGTATTTCACGCACTGCCGATTTTGCAAGTTTTCCCACCTGCAAAGAATGGACAGGTCTGTAATATTAATCGTAGGTACACTTCTATCTGTCAAGAGAAAAATGAAGTACATCCTCTTAATCACTGAATAAACCACAAGTTATATTGAATCTTTTCCAACTGTACAGGCTGTATATCATTCCGCTCAGCTTCTTCTCCTCCTCTATACTGTGCTGTCCACAAATTGGACTGTTTGTACAACATGACAAGTTCTCTGTATGCAATGTTGCAAAGAAGAGCGGGCTAAAATTCATCCAGAACGATGGGACAGACTGATAAAGTAATGCAGAAAATATTCACCAAAAACATGAGAAAAATGCGCATATTTTAAGTAGCGTTTTTCCTGCCATCACATCAGAATTTCCTGCTGCAAATCCTGAGCGTTTGCACTTACCCTAAGACAGTAAGCTTCCATGCGACGTTGGATTTGTGTAGTCGGTGTCCATTTTGGTGAAGTCGGAGTCCGTATAAAGTGGACCAACTCCGACTCCAAAAATATATTATACATTGGGTTCAATAGTACAATACAATATGTGCTGTAAATGTTTTCATAAGAATTTGGGAACGTTATGAAATGTCCTATAAATGTCTGTCCTGTTCCAGATCTAAGGATCTGGGCTTTTAGTTGAGATGAATCTGTGCTGCACTTTATGCACATGCTCAGTAGTGACCAGTGCTGTGGAGTCGGAGTCAGGGAAAGTGAGGAGTCGGAGGTTTGCTTACTGACTCCTCAGCCCCGATTTCAGGGGATTTGAAATTTGGTACCAGAAAAAAAAATAGTTCATTTACTCTAAAGTATAGTAAAATAAATAATCAGCTGTAACTTTTTGAACCGAAAACAACAAAGTTAAAAGGTAGAGATTCACTTTAAGGTAGGCAACATTTAACACTGTAAATTGGGTTATAACTTTTAATGCACTCACGCATTTCAGGTTTCCAATAAAAAATATATATTATAATTACAGGAATGAAAAATCCACTTTTGGACTCGAACATCTTTCCTTCCGCTTATCGGACACTACATTTAATACCCCTGGTTTAATCTAAAATTGATGCTTAGTGGAGCTTTGACAAGCGTTTTAATAATATACACATGCCTGATAAATGTTCAAAGCTATGCAAATGTTAAATATTTTACAGGGCCGCCTGTGTAGTCAGTGAGATCTTTCCATCTCCGAACTCCATTCCTGTCGGCTTCCTCTCCTGCACGCTGTTGGCGGACATCGCACGTCCTTTATAAAAGCAGACAATTGTGAATTATGTGGATATCAATTACAGATGCATACAAGATGGATGATTGTTGTGTATGTAATATGTTATAATTTCTTTGGTTTTTAAAAAGTTCTAAAATAATAAAGAGATATTAAGAGCATTCAGACAAAAGCTCCAAGGAAGCCGAAAAGTACAATAAGAGATACCGAGTACAAATTGACTCTATTAGCACTTTTTTTTTCTTGCAGTATCTACAGTGTCTTTTCAGATGGGCTCAGGAAATTGGCAGACTTTGCCAGGATAATTCTGAGAACTAAACTTCAAACAAATGCCAAAAAAGTGTCTGTTTCTGATTGTTTTGGTGGATTTTCCCTTTAGTCCTTGGGTCAACTAACCTAGTTAACAGGCTTTTCTCCAGTATTGTCCTGTATTTATATCCATCCATCTTCTCATCGACTCTGATCAGCTTTCCTATCTTTGCTAAAGAAAAGCCTCCCACATCATGATTCTGACACCACCATGTTTGATGGTGGGGATGGTGTTTTTAGGGTGATGTACCATTGATTTGTCACAAGTTCAAATGTGTCTGCTTATACAGTTCCTGAGTTATGTGTTTTTATATTTAGTGCTAATTCTTCTGATCTTTACTAAGGTGGCATTGCTCACATGACCCATTCATGATCCTCGAGGGTGCAGTGAAAGAACCGAAAAAAAAAATCTCAAATATTTGTAACTGCAATATATTAGGATCTTTAGCTCGAAGTATAGGATCCAATTATATTTTAATGCTTTCACTGAGATAAGACATTCACTTACTACTCACTAAAGATATAGTGGGAGGTCAGGCAATTTATAAAGGTTGATTGACCTTTGGGGAGCAGATATCGAAGCCTGTCTAGAAGGATCAATGGAGTCATTTGCCTTTTTTCTTGTGGTCGAACATATTTCATTTCACTACCGTCCAAATGAGCAGCTCGTGCAGTGTCAGTAGAAATGTTCTCATCTGTTGTGTGAAACCATTCGGATTTCTTGACCCTGTAAATCTGACTGCAGTCCGGGAATATTCTATCCTGTGATATTTGCTTGTTCAATGTCTGAGCATAAGAGGGCAGTCGTAAAGCAAAGGGCTGTCCTAAAATTAAATGCGTGTTCCAGTTAAAACAATTTGCCACCTATCCTGAGGATTCAGAATCAAAAAAGTTTCTTCTTATTAAAACCAAATTGTTTTGGCATCCTTAAAGCCACTGCTCAAAGAACCTATGACTGAAAGCTGGCGGCTCCTGGGAGGAATAAAGTTAATTTTCTCCCAGTAGCCGCACTTTCAGTTTGACAACTAGACAGCATTGACTATCCCTATGTCTGCAGGTTAATAGTCTTTGGGAACATAACAATTTCCCTTTAATTTGCATTTTGGGGGTGACTCACTTTAAGACATAAATAGGGTTGCCCAGGACCTAGGAAATCATAACCTTTCCTTATCATTGGTGATCAGTATCAGTTTGATGGGGGTGCCTGGTATCCAACCGCAAGAGACCATGGTACATAGTGCCATAATAGTGCTGATACATGGTGCCACGGCCATCAGAAGTACGCAATGTACAGAGCCAAAACACCACCATTCTGTATTTTTTTTATTATTATGCTTTGTTTATATAGCGCCATCATATTCCGCAGCGCTTTACAGACATTATCAGTGGGCTCACAATCTAAATTCCCTATCATTATGTCTTTGGAGTGTGGGAGGAAACTGGAGAACCTGGAGGAAGCCCACGCTAAAACGGGGAGAATATACAAACTCCTTGCCAGTGTTATCTTGGTGGGATTCGAACCCAGGGCCCCCGCACTGCAAAGCAACAGTGCTAACCACTGAGCCACCGTACTGCACAGTACACTGTCTAGTGGCCATTTTCAGGTACTGCAGCTCAGCTCCACTAATAGTGTATGTGATCGGAGCAGAAGTAATCTAGAATAGTTTTACATTCATTTTGTTTTAATAAATATGCCCCAATATGTTACATTTTGCATCTCCACTTTTAATAATGTGAAACGTATACTAACACCTGAATGCAAAATAACATGTCTGCAATGTCAGGCGTCCATTGTTTTGTATGATTGTTTTGTTCCTGTGAGGCATAAGATGGAACACAAAAGCTTTTTTCTTATGTGGCGGTATTATTACATATGTGTTTACCCGCTCCTCTTCTATGCATATTAAGACCCTATCCAGCCTTCAGTTGACGAGCCCGCCGGTCTAACACTTATTAATTTCTATGCAGGTGGGAATAATAGTTCTTTTTCTGGAATAATACCATGTTTATCTCATTTGGTATTTTGCTTGAAGATCCATTGAAGTTATAGAAATCCCCCATGGCAAGCAGAGAATGATGGGTCAATTTCAATTATGGTGAAAGACTTGCACATCTTCAGCCCCCCGCGCCTCCTGAATTATGATGGCCTTCTGCTTTAGATTTAAACTCGTGAATCACCTCTACCTCAGGGGGCTTTGGGCTCTGATTTCAGCTTTGTCATACGTTGGGAAAACAATTGAGTAAAACGATGGAAGTTTATCTTTAAAGAAAGGTCTAGAATTACGAAGAGAGAAGGTCACACGGGCAACTTTTGTTCCGTTGTTGCCTTAGTGAATTTCCACCCTTTTGGCTAAATACATTTTAAAATTCCATGCTGATTTATTTAGTATTATATCTTTATTACAGTTGGAGCTCTGTTTTACTGATTCAGAGCTCCAAATCCCCTGCTGAACTAAAATATAAGATTCTAGTTACCTGCAGCCACCACTAGACGAAGCTTACTCTACATTGTCCGCTGCTGAAGTGTGCACATGAGCATCAGAACTGGACCATGGAGCAATGGAAGAATGTAGCCTGGTCTGAATTAAATTTTATTTGGAGATAGTTGAGAAATTGGCACTCTCATGTATGAAATGAAAAAAGGAATCTATAAATCCATAGTATTAATGTCGGGATCCTATATCTGGACTTTCATCAGAATGATGCGGATTGCGTGGTGTCAAGTGGACGAAGGATGTAAGCAGCGTTGTGGAGAATGCGACATATGTCGCTGGCTGTGCTTAACTTTTATTTGGAACATGTGGACAGCCGCATGCGTGTGCGTCACTTTGGGTAAGACATGGCACTGTGGTTGAAGTTAAACCAGTGGAGACAACCTGTCCTGGTTTCATGTGGATGCAGTATGTACCATCTAGCCAAACATTGTACAAAGTATCTCCATTCATGGCAGCCATGTTCCCTGATGGCAGTGCTCTCAACTGGTTAATGCCCCATGCCACAACTAAAAAAAATATTCAAGAATGGGTTGAGGAACACGAAAAAGATCAAGATGGTAACTTAACCAGTGGAGACAACCTTGAGTTATGGTTTCATGTCGATGTGATATGTACCATCTATCGAAACATTGTATAAAGTATCTCCATTCATGGCAGCCGTGTATCCTGATGGCAGTGCTCTCAACTGGATAATTCCCCATGCCACACTGAAAAAAAATATTCAAGAATGGTTTGAGGAACATGAAATAGATCAAGATGGTGATTTGTCTCCAATTACCTCATATCTTAATTTGATAGGTCAAATCTGTGGGATGTGATGATAAATAGTGTCCATTAAGGCCCCATTTTACAGCACTTGAAGGATCTAACCTGTTGGCACCAGAGACCACAGGACATCTTCAAAGGTCTTGTGCAGTCCAAGTCTTGAAGCGTCAGAGCTGTTTTGGTGTCAAGAGAAGTGACTGATCGGTATATATCATAATATAGATATAGACACACTTTATACCATACTTGTCAACGCTCCCAAAAAATAGAAGACCTCCTGGAGTCCCGAAGAGGTGGATAAATCTCCAAGGTGCCACCTAAACCCCCTGAAACAAGCATTTGTGGAGGATTTTTCTGTGCTTCACATCATTAGTCCTGATTGTCAATTGTGCTTCTGATGGGATTTGAAACACATCACGGCTCCAAAATGGGGGTATGGTCAACAGAGAACAATTTGAGCACTCGCAAACTATTCCCAGAAGGACAAACGAAAAGTTGGCACATCCTGTATGCCTTATACTCGCTAACATGCTAGTCATACCTACAGGGTTCTGATGGATAAGTTGGGCCACTACACCTCATTATTGACCCCAGGGTAATGGAAAGGTGAAAAAAGGTGCAGTATCTTGTGTCACCTCCAGCTTCCTTGCTTCCTTTTCCCAGCTAGTGAAATCATGTGACCACTGCAGCCAGTTAGCAGACGCTGATCGCCTGCAGCCTTCACATTCTGTCCAAGCAGGAGGAAACACTGTTTCTTTCAGGCTAAGTTCCCATGATCAGTAATTGGTGAGTTTTTGGCTGCATATTTTTACAGTACCTGCAAAGTGGATGGGATTTATAGAAATCTTTTATAAGTCCACTGAGCTTTTTTATTTCGTGGAAGCTGGCCTACAGTGCGATTTTGAAATCTGCAATATGTCAATTTCTCTTACGATAAACGTGTTTTATATGCAGATTTTACCTGTAGACTTCAATGAGATGAGGAAAATCTGGAGATAAAAAAGGCAAATGCATTTTTAGTGCAGGATTAAAAAAAAAAGTTTTATTAAAGCTAAGTATCAAGAAGTTTGCAAAACAAATCAGTTTTATTTTAAACATGAGATGCCAAAATACCGTACTTAGTGAAAAAATGCAAGTAACCTAATTTACCTAATTGGTGCAGAAATGCTTCCGAAAATCTGCAGCATCGAACACTCACTAAGGCTAGCTTCACATTTGTGGACGAGGGCTTTGCGGAGGGATGCGTATTTCCTCCGTTAAGCCCCGCCCACTGCCGCACCTCTTCCATTCAGCTCCGCATTCGTCGGCATGCGTCCTGCGTACCTATCTTTAACATTGGGTACGCAGGCCATGCAGATGCTGCCACATGCTTCGTTTTGACGCTGTGCCGACCTCAACAAAATGCAACACGTTGCGTTTGACGCAGGTCGGCGCAGCGTCAAAACGATGCATGCGGAGGCATCCACATACATCTGCATGGCCTGCGTACCCAATGTCTAGGCTCCCCTGGTGAGGTGGATTCTCTTTGTCTCATGTCATGGTGGCGACACGGACCGCGGGCGTTGGTGCGGCAAGCAGGAAGGCACGTGGGAAGCAAGGACTTGACTCACTCAGGAATCTCAGGAGCAGCAGGAAGGATAAAGTATAGAGTCTCAATCCCAAAACACACATGTGTATCGTAATGGGCCTTACATAGGATTAGGGAGATGACATCACTGAGCCATGCTGCAAAACCCAACATGGAGAGCAGCAGGCTAAGGTGAAGGTAGAAGAGGGTAACTGGGACTTTATAAAAAGCAAAAACTGCACCAAAGCACTAACAGGCAGGTAGTTGCTACTTACCTGCCTGTTGTGCACGGCACCGTTTTTCTCCGGCACAGAGTGGTCACAGACCGCTCCTGCTGACGATTCAGAAACCTCTGCTGACGTCACGTCAGCAGAGGCTTCTTTTCCGCTCCGCTGTGTCAACCGGGCGGGACTTCCAACGTCATTATGATTAACAGCCGAATTCCCCCTGCCTAACTGGGGGAGCCGGCTGTTAATCAAAATGACGTCTGAAGTCCCACCCTGTTGCGTCAGCAGAGGGAGCTGAATCCCCGGCAGGAGCGGTTTGTGACCACTCTGTGCCAGGGAAGAACAGCACAACAGATAGGCAAGTAGCAATTTTCCTGCCTGTTAGTGCTTAGGTATATTTTTAATTCACGGATATCCCCTTTAACCCCTTCCCGACCTGTGACACAGCGTATGCGTCATGAAAGTCGGTGCCAATCCGACCTGTGACGCATATGCTGTGTCACAGAATGATCGCGTCCCTGCAGATCGGGTGAAAGGGTTAACTCCAATTTCACCCGATCTGCAGGGACAGGGAGAGTGGTAGTACAGCCCAGGGGGGGGTGGCTTCACCCCCCGTGGCTACGATCGCTCTGATTGCCTGTTGAAAGTGAAACTGCCAATCAGAACGATTTGTAATATTTCACCTATTAAAACTGGTGAAATATTACAATCCAGCCATAGCCGATGCTGCAAAATCATCGGCCATGGCTGGAAACACTGGTCTGCACCCCCCTACCGCCACAGATCCCCCCCCCCCAGTCCTCCGATCAGTCCGGTACACAGCTCCGCTTCCCTCCGGCCCCCTGTCCGCTCCCCCCGTGCTCTTGTCCGCTCACCCCCGTGCTCCAATCCACCCCCCCGCACTCCGATCCACCCCCCGGTGCTCTGATCCACCCCCCGTGCTCCAATCCACCTCCCCGTGCTCCAATCCACCCCCCTGCACTCCGATCCCCCCCTGCACTCCAATCCACCCCCCCGCGCTCCAATCCAGCCCCCCGTGCTCCGATCCACCACCCCCGCGATCCGATCCTCCCCCCCCATGCTCCCCCCCACCCCATCATACTTACCGAGCCTCCCGGGGTCTGTCCGTCTTCTCCCCGGGCGCCGCCATCTTCCAAAATGGCGGGTGCATGCGCAGTGCGCCCGCCGAATCTGCCGGCTGGCAGATTCGTTTCAAGTGCATTTCGCTGCGGTTTTACAACTGCAGTTTACTATTGGAGCAGTTGTAAAACGGCTGCGGAATCCGCAGAAAGAAGTGACATGCTGCAGAATGTAAACCCCTGCGTTTCCGTGCAGTTTTTCCACAGCATGTGTACAGCGATTTTTGTTTCCCATAGGTTTACATTGAACTGTAAACTCATGGGAAACTGCTGCGGATCCGCAGCGTTTTCCGCAGCGTGTGCACATACCTTTAGAATTAGTCTATGTGCACACGGTGCGGATTTGGCTGCGGATTGGCCGCTGCGGATTCGCAGCAGTGTTCCATCAGGTTTACAGTACCAAGTAAACATATGGAAAACCAAATGCGCTGTGCCCATGGTGCGGAAAATACAGCGCGGAAACGCTGCGTTGTATTTTCCGCAGCATGTCAATTCTTTGTGCGGATTCCGCAGCGTATTACACCTGTTCCTCAATAGGAATCCGCAGGTGAAATCCGCACAAAAAACACTGGAAAATCCGCGGTAAATCCACAGGTAAAACGCAGTGCCTTTTACACACAGATTTTTCAAAAATGGTGCTGAAAAATCTGACACGAATCCGCAACGTGGGCACATAGCCTTAGGGTTAGGGTTGGAATTAGGGTTGTGATTAGGGTTATGGCTACAGTTGGGATTAGGGTTAGGGGTGTGCTGTGGTTAGGGTTAGGGGTGTGGGGGGTTAGGGTTGTGATTAGGGTTATAGCTACAGTTGGGATTAGGGTTAGGGGTGTGTTTGGGTTAGTGTTGGAGGTAGAATTGAGGGGTTTCCACTGTTTAGGCACATCAGGGGTCTCCAAACGCAACATGGCGCCACCATTGATTCCAGCCAATCTTGTATTCAAAAAGTCAAATGGTGCTCCCTCACTTCCGAGCCCCGACGTGTGCCCAAACAGTGGTTTACTCCCACATATGGGGTACCAGCATACTCAGGACAAACTGCACAACAATTATTGGAGTCCAATTTCTCCTGTGAAAATAAAAAATTGTTTGCTAAAACATCATTTTTGAGGAAAGAAATTTTTTTTATTTTCACGGCTCTGCGTTGTAAACGTCTGTGAAGCACTTGGGGGTTCAAAGTGCTCACGACATATCTAGATAAGTTCCTTGGGGGGTCTAGTTTCTAAAATGGGGTCACTTGTGGGGGGTTTCTACTGTTTAGGCACATCAGGGTCTCTGCAAACGCAACGTGACGCCCACAGAGCATTCCATCAAAGTCTGCATTTCAAAACGTCACTACTTCACTTCCGAGCCCCGGCATGTGCCCAAACAGTGGTTTACCCCCACATATGGGGTATCACCGTACTCAGGAAAAACTGGACAACAACTATTGGGGTCAAATTTCTCCTTTTACCTTGGGTAAATTTAAAAATTCTGGGCTAAAAAATTATTTTTGAGGAAAGAAAACGTATTTATTATTTTCACGGCTCTGCGTTATAAACATCTGTGAAGCACTTTGGGGTTCAAAGTGCTCACCACACATCTAGATTAGTTCCTTTGGGGGTCTAGTTTCCAAAATGGGGTCATTTGTGGGGGATCTGCAATGTTTAGGCACACAGGGGCTCTCCAAACGCGACATGGTGTCCGCTAATGATTGGAGCTAATTTTCCATTTAAAAAGCCAAATGGCGTGCCTTTCCTTCCGAGCCCTGCCGTGCGCCCAAACAGTGGTTTACCCCCACATATGGGGTATCAGCGTACTCAGGACAAACTGGACAACAACATTTGGGGTCCAATTTCTCCTATTACCCTTGGCAAAATAGGAAATTCCAGGCTAAAAAATAATTTTTGAGGAAAGAAAAATTATTTTTTATTTTCATGGCTCTGCGTTATAAACTTCTGTGAAGCACCTGGGGGTTTAAAGTGCTCAATATGCATCTACATAAGTTCCTTTGGGGGTCTAGTTTCCAAAATGGGGTCACTTGTGGGGGAGCTCCAATGTTTAGGCACACAGGGGCTCTCCAAACGCGACATGGTGTCCGCTAACAATTGGAGCTAATTTTCCATTCAAAAAGTCAAATGGCGCGCCTTCCCTCCGAGCCCTGCCGTGTGCCCAAACAGTGGTTTACCCCCACATGTGAGGTATCCGTGTACTCAGCAGAAATTACCCAACAAATTTTAGGATCCATTTTATCCTGTTGCCCATGTGAAAATGAAAAAATTGAGGCTAAAAGAATTTTTTTGTGAAAAAAAGTACTTTTTCATTTTTACTGATCAATTTGTGAAGCACCTGAGGGTTTAAAGTGCTCACTATGCATCTAGATAAGTTCCTTGGGGCGTCTAGTTTCCAAAATGGGGTCACTTGTGGGGGAGCTCCAATTTTTAGGCACACGGGGGCTCTCCAAATGTGACATGGTGTCCGCTAAAGAGTGCAGCCAGTTTTTCATTCAAAAAGTCAAATGGCGCTCCTTCCCTTCCAAGCCCTGCCGTGCACCCAAACAGTGGTTTACCCCCACATATGAGGTATCAGCGTACTCAGGACAAATTGGACAACAACTTTCTTGGTTCAGTTTCTCCTTTTACCATTGGGAAAATAAAAAAATTGTTGCTAAAAGATCATTTTTGTGACTAAAAAGTTAAATGTTCATTTTTTCCTTCCATGTTGCTTCTGCTGCTGTGAAGTACCTGAAGGGTTAATAAACTTCTTGAATGTGGTTTTGAGTACCTTGAGGGGTGCAGTTTTTAGAATGGTGTCACTTTTGGGTATTTTCAGCCATATAGACCCCTCAAACTGACTTCAAATGTGAGGTGGTCCCTAAAAAAAATGGTTTTGTAAATTTCGTTGTAAAAATGAGAAATCGCTGGTCAAATTTTAACCCTTATAACTTCTTAGCAAAAAAAAAATTTTGTTTCCAAAATTGTGCTGATGTAAAGTAGACATGTGGGAAATATTATTTATTAACTATTTTGTGTCACATAACTCTCTGGTTTAACAGAATAAAAATTGAAAAATGTGAAAATTGCGAAATTTTCTAAATTTTCGCCAAATTTCCGTTTTTATCACAAATAAACGCAGAATTTATTGACCTAAATTTACCACTAACATGAAGCCCAATATGTCACGAAAAAACAATCTCAGAACCGCTAGGATCCGTTGAAGCGTTCCTGAGTTATTATCTCATAAAGGGACACTGGTCAGAATTGCAAAACACGGCCAGGTCTTTAAGGTCAAAATAGGCTGGGTCATGAAGGGGTTAAGAGCGTAGATTTCTATATAATTTCCAGCTACATTATATTCCAATGATTAACTTCCCCAAAAAGTTTTTTTTAGACCATGGAAGAAGTTGTCTTATGTACACAAGCTGTAAGATATTTTTGTAATTTTATATTCTAAAAAATTCTAAGAAGCAATTAAAAACACAAAACAATTAAAAAAAATGGCAGTAAATTAATAGTTTTGAAGTTTTCCTCGATTTGGCCTGAAGATTAGACCGGACGTCTGTAAACAAAGCCTGTCTCTCCCTTGTTGCCTACTGGGGAAGTTTAGACAAGTTTTCACTTTTCCGGCTTTTGTTTTGATGTTACACGTCTGACAAAACTGTCAAGGGACTATGGACGGCTCGGCTAGACCAAGGCATCATTGTCACTAAACATGCAATGCAAAGTAGCGTATCCCAGAGGACTCCATTTAACTGTCAGTCCTTGCATCTCTCCAGGGATCGGCAGGACACAGCGCTTCTATTTGATTACATTGTGCACCAGTTTTACATGTCGACATGGGATGTGCAGCCTCTGTGCTGTTGTATAAAAAAAAAGAACTGAAAAAACACACACAAAAAAATATTTAAAAAATTACTGGTAATCGTCCCGAAAAAATATATATTTTTGTATATTTTATAATATTTTTTTCTCATAAAGTCATACTGAAAGAATATTTATGTGATTGGGCCCCTCCATCTACTCAGAAAATGTCACTGCACATGGAGAAAATGTCATCACTAAGGTCAAATATATTATTACAACCCCTGGCAAAAATTCTGGAATCACCGGCCTTGGAGGATGTTCATTCGGTTGTTTAATTTTGTGGAAAAAAAGGAGATCACAGACATGACACAAACCTAAAGTAATTTCAAATGGCAACTTTCTGGTTTTAAGAAACACTAAAAGAAATAAAGAACAAAAAATGTGGTAGTCTGTAATGGTTATTTTTTTTTAACCAAGCATAGGGAAAAATTACTCAATTCTCAGGAAAAAATGATGGAATCATGAAAAACAAACAAGAAAAACCCTCCAACACATCACTAGTATTTTGTTGCACCACCTCTGGCTTTTATTACAGCTTGCCGTCCCTGAGGCCTGGACTTAATGAGTGTCACACAGGACTCTTCATCAATCTGGCTCCCACGTTCTCTGATTGCTGTTGCCAGATCAGCTTTGCAGGTTGGATTCTTGTCATGGACCATTTTCTTCAATTTCCACCAAAGATTTTCAATTGGATTGAGATCCGGACTATTTGCAGGCCATGACATTGACCTTATGTGTCTATTTTCAAAGAATGTTTTCACAGTTTTTGCTTTATGGCAGGATGCATTATCATCTTGAAAAATGATTTCATCATCCCCAAACATCCTTTCAATTGATGGGATAAGAAAAGTGTCCAAAATATCAACATAAACTTGTGCATTTATTGAAGATGTAATGACGGCCATCTCCCCAGTGCCTTTACCTGACATGCAGCCCCATATCATCAATGACTGTGGAAATTTGCATGTTCTCTTCAGGCAGTCATCTTTATAAATCTCATTGGAACGGCACCAAACAAAAATTCCAGCATCATCACCTTGCCCAATGCAGATTCGTGATTCATCACTGAATATGACTTTCATCCAGTCATCCACAGTCCACGATTGCTTTTCCTTAACACACTCTATCCTTGTTTTTTTCTGTTTAGGTGTTAATGAAGTCTTTCGTTTAGCTTTTCTGTATGTAAATCCCATTTCCTTTAGGCGGTTTCTTACAGTTCGGTCACAGACGTTGACTCCTGTTTCCACCCATTCGTTCCTCATTTGTTTTGTTGTGCATTTCCTGTCTTGGAGACACATTGCTTTACATTTCCGGTCTTGACGCTTTGATGTCTTCCTTGGTCTACCAGTATGTTTGCCTTTAACAACCTTCCCATGTTGTTTGTATTTGGTCCAGATTTTAGACACAGCTGACTGTGAACAACCAACATCTTTTGCAACATTGTGTGATGATTTACCCTCTTTTAAGAGTTTGATAATCCTCTCCTTTGTTTCAATTGGCATCTCTCATGTTGGAGACATGATTCATGTCAGTCCACTTGGTGCAACAGCTCTCGGAGGTGTGATCACTCCTTTTTAGATGCAGACTAACTAGGAGATCTAATTTGATGCAGGTGTTATTTTTGGGTGTGAAAATTTACAGTGTGATTCCATAATTTTTTCCACAGAATTGAGTGAGTCCATAATTTTTCCCCTATGCTTGGTTAAAAAAAAGTAACCATTACTGACTACCACATTTTTGTTCTTGATTTCTTTTAGTGTTTCTTAAAGCCAGAAAGTTGCCATTTGAAATAACTTTAGTTTTGTTTCATGTCTGTGATCTTTTTTTCTACAAAATTAAACAACTGAATGAACATCCTCCAAGGCCGGTGATTCCATAATTTTGCCAGGGGTTGTATTAATCATTCAAAAACTGGGATTTTATTATGTTTGTGACCAGACACCTTTTCTGTTTTTTTATTGCACACATGGGTTGTGTTTTTTTCTCTTCTTTTTCTATTTATATAGTTTTTTCACCTGTTTACGTGATATTCGGGGCTTTATTTTTTCATATTAGCATTTTCTATTATTTTGTGATAAAAATGGAAACTGTTTTCTCTTTTTTTTTCTATTTTCTTTTTACGTAGCACAAAGGGCCATGAAAATGAATTTCTGATTTTTGTGTTCTTCTGTTTAAGGCCATTGCTGTTAATGGGATATATAGTTTTGACTCATTGGGGCAGAACTAGAATCCATGGTTTGGAGTAACAAAGGCTTTTTATTATTATTATTTATTATTTTATTTTTTATTAACATTTTAACATTGTGCTCTGATTTTATAAAGGACATTTAGATGTCTTTTAAATTTTCTTTTATTTCAATTTCTCCTGCAACTGAGGCTGACCTATACTGTGATCCTCAGTTACAGGGAGAATTCAACCTTCTTATAGGCACTGTACATTTGATGTGGGGTCTACTAAAACCCTGCGGCTACCTAGTATATGGTGATCAAGATCAAGTGTCATAACCTCTTCCTCAGCTATGTACATAGCTTTCATTGAGGGAGTTGCATACAGTGATCATAAAGGCAGAGACTGTTATGAACCATCCTTGCCTTCTCTTTGGGAGGTCTGGCTGTCTCTGACCCTTTGGTTTGCCTTTTGCAGACTCGGTAGGAACATTCAGAGATTTCCATGCAGAGCATATGTTGTCAAGATGGACATTTTAATCCATGGTCCCCAAAATTGATTAGTTTTAGGCTTCACCTTTTGAATTTGGGTCCACCAGAAATTCCTCTCGTACTCGGGAGGACCAGTCCGACCTTTCAAAATTGGCTAGTTTTAGGCTTCACCTTTTGAATTTGGGTCCACCAGAAATTCCTCTCGTACTCGGGAGGACCAGTCCGACCTTGAATAAAGGAGTCATATTGGAAGAATTTTTTTTCTTTTATACTTGATGATGACAGTGGCTTACTTCTATGCCCTGGAGTTGTATCTGATCAATGTCAAGCTGATCAATCTTGCCTACATTTATTCGCAGAGGTTGGCTTTGACAACCCCATTTTGGATTGCAGACCGATTGAAATAATGTTGAATTAGGCTAGGGCCTCGACAGAGGAAGCCATTCATTGAGTTCAATCAACTATAACCATGAAATATCCTATATGTCTGAATAAGACCCAAGGGTCTTTGTAATACCGGTAGTCCTAGCGGCAACAAAGTATAAACAGCTGTCAACATGGCGGACACGGCCATTTAACTTACAAGTCAATGAATAGGTGGTTGGATGTGTCGTAACATGATGAATGGAAATTACGGTATTTCCGCTTCATTAGAGATCCTTCATTTTCATTACTTGCACTTTATTCCGAGGGATGAAAGTGGATTCTGCGAAGGAGTCCTGTTCGGTCTTCTGCTATAGTAACGTGACTGTGCATTATTTCTATACTATACTATTCTAACTTTCTCAGATCCATCTTCTTGACGTGGTGCCATTGGTTCTTATTTTTATAGGAAATCTCTTTAATTGGGGTAGCTTGTTCCTTTTATGTGCATAAACTACATTCTGGGTGAGTTGATTGGTTCCAGAGCTTGCACCTTCCACCTCATAGAACTTCATCAGCTTTTCTGTGTTGACGCAGTAAAAGTTTGACTATAGCTATAGAGCGGTACAGTAAATGTGTAATTGTTTGGGTATTGCAGTAAATGTTCTGTTAACTTCCATCATAATAATATGAAGTACTATGAAGACTATCTATTTACTTATCTAATAAATCCTCTTCTTTGTCCTCCTGGACTGATCTTTCGCTCTCAGTCCTTGGGTAAAATCTGTATTCAATGAAGACATATTTCTCCATTGCTGAGATAGGAGATGACAGTTGGTGCTTTTAAACTCTATGGAGGGGGAGGAGCTAGAAGCCGACACAGACATTCTGCTGCAAGTTCTAAAACGACAGTTACAGTTCTTCATAAAACTTTATGAGCACCAACTGCCACCTCCTATCTCAATGACAAGTTCAGGAGTGGAAAAGTGGATTTCCCTAATAAGACATATTACAAGACATTTTATTTTATTTTTGTACGATTGATTTCTGAAAGAAAATTAGAACAATGGTTATTATTTCAAGGGGTTGTCCAGATTTCAGGCTCAAGTCTGCAGACACTCTATATATAGCACCCAACCATCTCGAATTCAGCAGGACTTTCCCACCACACCACTCACTCTCTTAGGCTAGTTTCACATTTGCGGTTGAGTCCACAGCGTATCGTCCTCAGCCGCATGCAAAAACGCATGCAAACGCATGATAACGCAGCGTTTTTTTATCCGCATCAGCAAAAAGTGCAGCGTTTCCATGCGTTTTTACATACGTTTGTGCTTTCTATGCGCATGCGTTTGATATTTCCAGGGGGGCGTGTCTCCATGGGCGCATCTAAATCAGTTCCTGGACATGCACAGTACGAAGCACCCAAGCGCATCGAACGCATGCGTACGCAAAGACATGCGTACGCATGCGTTCCCATAGATAGTAATGCGTATTTTTAACGCACTCATCAGCATGCGCATGCCTGCGCATTTTTGACGGAAATTTGCCGCCTCCAAAATTGCAACATGTTGCGTTAGCCGCGCCTTACGCTCGCATGCGTAAGCAAACGCAGGCGAACGCATGCAAACCTGCATGTACCTGCATCTACAATGTTAAAGATAGGAAATGAAGCCGCATGCGGATGTATACGTCAGAAACGCTGCGGACTCAACCGCAAATGTGAAACCAGCCTGTGCAATGTCTTCTCTCGGTATTTTCATTGCTCTGTAGCTCCTCTGCTCCTTGGCTAAGCCAGTATCACTCTGCACATACTTACAATTAGTTAAATAAACAATTCTCTTCTTTTCTTCTGATCTGGTCTAGCTGGGAATGTAACTCACAGTCTGTATCATTGCAGGCAGCAGCTGAAGTTCTACTGTTAAGAATGGGATGATTTTCTGTACTTGAGGCTGCATTGCAGGCTGTGAACTTCACTTGTAATGAGCTAGTCCAGGCATGTCTAGTCGGTAAGTGACCGCATAGATGCAAATTGCTCATAAGCTCCTGGCATCGGCACCATGAGAATCCTGACCCTGCACTCTGTGAGGATTCACATGTCTGAAGTCGTATAGAGTGACTGCAGACTTAAATCCCAAGGCCAGACAACCCCTTTAAGTAAAAGATTACGGGCCTATATGAACCCTCTATGGCAGGATAGCACCGTTTGTTTATCAATATTTGGTTGCGGGTTATACAAGGCAAAGTCTGCGAACCGTCGCATTGTTGGGGGACTGCATCAAATTTAACAGAAAGGCTTCATTTAGGTGTTTTGCACTTGGAATTTTAATTTCTCCCTTAAAGTGACATTTTTAACCCTTTAAGCACTCAGCTAATAAATAATCCAGAATACAATCGTCTATTATCACAAGTGACTGATCGTAGCTTTAACCCCTTCCCGACCCATGACGCCACGTAGGCGTCATGAAAGTCGGTGCCAATCCGACCCATGACGCCTATGTGGCGTCATGGAAAGATCGCGTCCCTGCAGGCCGGGTGAAAGGGTTAACTCCCATTTCACCCGATCTGCAGGGACAGGGGGAGTGGTAGTTTAGCCCGGGGGGGTGGCTTCACCCCCCCGTGGCTACGATCGCTCTGATTGGCTGTTGAAAGTGAAACTGCCAATCAGAGCGATTTCTAATATTTCACCTATTATAACTGGTGAAATATTACAATCCAGCCATGGCCGATGCTGCAATATCATCGGCCATGGCTGGAAACAATAATGTGCCCCCACCCCACCCCACCGATCGCCCCCCCAGTACACTGCTCCGGCTCCCCTCCGTCCTGTGCTCCGCTCCCCCCGTGCTTTTGTCCGCTCCCCCCGTGCTCCAATCACCCTCCCCGTGCTCCAATCACCCCCCCTGCACTCCGATCCACCCCCCCGTGCTCCGTTCCACCCCCCCGTGCTCCGTTCCACCCCCCCCGTGCTCCGTTCCACCCCTCCCGCGCTCCGATCCACCCCCCCATTGTCCGATCCCCCCCCCCGTGCTCCCCCCGTGCTCCCCCCCACCCCATCATACTTACCGATCCTGCCGGGGTCCGTCCGTCTTCTCCCCGGGCGCCGCCATCTTCCAAAATGGCGGGCGCATGCGCAGTGCATCCGCCGAATCTGCCGGCCGGCAGATTCGTTCCAAAGTGCATTTTGATCACTGAGATAGATTATATCTCAGTGATCAAAATAAAAAAAATAATAAATGACCCGGGGGGGTAGGGACAATAAAAATAAAGATTTTTTTTTCCCCACTAATGTTAGGGTTAGGGTTAGGGGTAGGGTTAGGGCTAGGGGTAGGGATAGGGCTAGGGTTAGGGCTAGGGGTAGGGTTAGGGGTAGGGTTAGGGCTAGGGGTAGGGTTAGGGCTAGGGTTAGGGTTTCGGTATGTGCACACGTATTCTGGTCCTCTGCAGATTTTTCCGCTGCGGATTTGATAAATCCACAGTGCTAAACCACTGCGTATTTATGGCGGATTTACCGCGTTTTTTTCTGCGCATTTCACTGCGGTTTTACAACTGCGATTTTCTATTGGAGCAGTTGTAAAACCGCTGCGGAATCCGCAGAAAGAAGTGACATGCTGCGGAATGTAAACCGCTGCGTTTCCGTGCAGTTTTTCTGCAGCATGTGTACAGCGATTTTTGTTTCCCATAGGTTTACATTGAACTGTAAACTCATGGGAAACTGTAGCGGATCCGCAGCGTTTTCCGCAGCGTGTGCACATACCTTTAGAATTAGGCTATGTGCACACGGTGCGGATTTGGCTGCAGATTCGCAGCAGTGTTCCATCAGGTTTACAGTTCCATGTAAACATATGGAAACCAAATCCGCTGTGCCCATGGTCCGCGCGGAAACGCTGCGTTGTATTTTCCGCAGCATGTCAATTCTTTGTGCGGATTCCGCAGCGTTTTACACCTGTTCCTCAATAGGAATCCGCAGGTGAAATCCGCACAAAAAATACTGGAAATCCGCGGAAAATCCGCAGGTAAAACGCAGTGCCTTTTACCCGCGGATTTTTCAAAAATGATGCTGAAAAATCTCACACGAATCCGCAACGTGGGCACATAGCCTTAGGGTTAGGGTTGGAATTAGGGTTGTGGTTAGGGGTGTGATTAGGGTTATGGCTACAGTTAGGATTAGAGTTAGGGGTGTGGGGGGGTTAGTGTTGGAGGTAGAATTGAGGGGTTACCACTGTTTAGGCACATCAGGGGTCTCCAAACGCAACATGGCGCCACCATTGATTCCAGCCAATCTCGTATTCAAAAAGTCAAATGGTGCTCCCTCACTTCCGAGCCCCGACGTGTGCCCAAACAGTGGTTTACCCCCACATATGGGGTACCAGCATACTCAGGATAAACTGCGCAACAATTACTGGGGTCCAATTTCTCCTGTTACCCTTGTGAAAATAAAAAAATGCTTGCTAAAACATCATTTTTGAGGAAAGAAAAATGATTTTTTATTTTCACGGCTCTGCGTTGTAAACGTCTGTGAAGCACTTGGGGGTTCAAAGTGCTCACCACATATCTAGATAAGTTCCTTGGGGGGTCTAGTTTCTAAAATGGGGTCACTTGTCGGGGGTTTCTACTGTTTAGGCACACCAGGGGCTCTGCAAACGCAACGTGACGCCCGCAGACCATTCCATCAAAGTCTGCATTTCAAAACGTCACTACTTCAATTCCGAGCCCCGGCATGTGCCCAAACAGTAGTTTACCCCCACATATGGGGTATCACCGTACTCAGGAGAAACTGGACAACAAATATTGGGGTCAAATTTCTCCTGTTACCCTTGGGAAAATTAAAAAAATCTGGGCTAAATAATTATTTTTGAGGAAAGAAAACGTATTTATTATTTTCACGGCTCTGCATTATAAACTTCTGTGAAGCACTTGGGGGCTCAAAGTGCTCACCACACATCTAGATAAGTTCCTTTCGGGGTCTAGTTTCCAAAATGGGGTCACTTGTGGGCGGTTTCTACTGTTAAGCCACATCAGGGGCTCTGCAAACGCAACGTGACGCCCACAGAGCATTCCATCAAAGTCTGCATTTCAAAACGTCACTACTTCACTTCCGAGCCCCGACATGTGCCCAAACAGTGGTTTACCCCCACATATGGGGTATCAGCGTACTCAGGAGAAATTGTACAACAACTTTTGGGGTCAAATTTCTCCTGTTACCCTTGGGAAAATAAAAAATTGCAGGCTAAAAGATCATTTTTGAGAAAATAATTTTTTTTTTTATTTTCATGGCTCTGCGTTATAAACTTCTGTGAAGCACTTGGGGGTTCAAAGTCCTCACCACACATCTAGATTAGTTCCTTTGGTGGACTAGTTTCCAAAATGGGGTCATTTCTGGGGGATCTCCAATGTTTAGGCACACAGAGGCTCTCCAAACGTGACATGGTGTCCGCTAATGATTGGAGCTAATTTTCCATTTAAAAAGCCAAATGGCATGCCTTCCCTTCCGAGCCCTGCCGTGCGCCCAAACAGTGGTTTACCCCCACATATGGGGTATCAGCGTACTCAGGACAAACTGGACAACAACATTTGGGGTCCAATTTCTCCTATTACCCTTGGCAAAATAGGAAATTCCAGGCTAAAAAATCATTTTTGAGGAAAGAAAAATTATTTTTTATTTTCATGGCTCTGCGTTATAAACTTCTGTGAAGCACCTGGGGGTTTAAAGTGCTCAATATGCATCTAGATAAGTTCCTTGGGGGGGTCTAGTTTCCAAAATTGGGTCACTTGTGGGGGAGCTCCAATGTTTAGGCACACAGGGGCTCTCCAAACGCAACATGGTGTCCGCTAACAATTGAAACTAATTTTCCATTCAAAAAGTCAAATGGCGCGCCTTCCCTTCCGAGCCCTGCCGAGTGCCCAAACAGTGGTTTACCCCCACATATGAGGTATCGGCGTACTCGGGAGAAATTGCCCAACAAATTTTATGATCCATTTTATCCTATTGCCTATGTGAAAATGAAAAAATTGAGGCGAAAAGAATTTTTTTGTGAAAAAAAAGTACTTTTTCATTTTTACAGATCAATTTGTGAAGCACCTGAGGGTTTAAAGGGAACCTGTCACCCCGTTTTTGAAAGATGAGATATAAATAGTGTGAAATAGGGGCAGAGCTGGGCTTTACATTAGTGTCCTTTTGGTGCCTTTATTCCCCCGGGATGCTGCTGAAATACCTTTGTGAAGTGTCCGTTTTGTCCTGTCAGTCAAGTTGGTCAGGTCGAATGGGCGTTGTAAAATAGCGGTTCCTCCCCCTGATTCTCGGCTTGTCTTTCGTAAACGCGATCTGTGAATAGCACAGATCGCGCTTTTTCTTAGCGCCTGCGCAGTGAATTTGCCTCCGGCGCCTGCGCATTATGTTTTGCCCATCTGTGGGCAAAGCATAATTGACATCATTGCGCATGCGCGGGCCTTCACTTTAGCCGGGGTGCCCCGGAAGTTGTCATATCGGCAAAGTGTTATTCTGGATGCCGTATCTCATCCCACACTGCGAGCGTAAGGCAGGCGAGCGATCTTGGCACAAAACTTACGCTCGCAGTGTGGGATGAGATACGGCATCCAGAATAACACTTTGCCGATATGACAACTTCCGGGGCACCCCGGCTAAAGTGAAGGCCCGCGCATGCGCAATGATGTCAATTATGCTTTGCCCACAGATTGCCGGAGGCAAATTCACTGCGCAAGCGCTAAACATAACGCCAACGGCGGAACTAAACTTCGCAGGGAATTGCATGAGGTGGGGGAGGAACCGCTATTTTACAACGCCCATTCGACCTGACCAACTTGACTGACAGGACAAAACGGACACTTCACAAAGGTATTTCAGCAGCATCCCGGGGGAATAAAGGCACCAAAAGGACACTAATGTAAAGCCCAGCTCTGCCCCTATTTCACACTATTTATATCTCATCTTTCAAAAACGGGGTGACAGGTTCCCTTTAAAGTGCTCACTAGGCATCTAAATAAGTTCCTTGGGGGGTCTAGTTTCCAAAATGGGGTCACTTGTGGGGGAGCGCCAATGTTTAGGCACACAGGAGCTCTCCAAACGCGACATGGTGTCCGCTAACGATGGAGATAATTTTTCATTCAAAAAGTCAAATGGCGCTCCTTCCCTTCCGAGCCTTACCATGTGCCCAAACAGTGGTTTACCCCCACATATGAGGTATCAGTGTACTCAGGAGAAATTGCCCAACAAATTTTAGGATCCATTTTATCCTGTTGCCCATGTGAAAATGAAAAAATTGAGGCTAAAAGAATTTTTTTGTGAAAAAAAAGTACTTTTTCATTTTTACGGATCAATTTGTGAAGCACCTGGGGGTTCAAAGTGCTCACTATTCATCTAGATAAGTTCCTTGGGGCGTCTAGTTTCCAAAATGGGGTCACTTGTGGGGGAGCTCCAATTTTTAGGCACACGGGGGCTCTCCAAACGTGACATGGTGTCCGCTAAAGAGTGGAGCCAATTTTTGATTCAAAAAGTCAAGTGGCGCTCCTTCCCTTCCAAGCCCTGCCGTGCGCCCAAACAGTGGTTTACCCCCACATATGAGGTATCAGCGTACTCAGGACAAATTGGACAACAACTTTCGTGGTTCAGTTTCTCCTTTTACCATTGGGAAAATAAAAAAATTGTTGCTAAAAGATAATTTTTGTGACTAAAAAGTTAAATGTTCATTTTTTCCTTCCATGTTGCTTCTGCTGCTGTGAAGCACCTGAAGGGTTAATAAACTTCTTGAATGTGGTTTTGAGTACCTTGAGGGGTGCAGTTTTTAGAATGGTGTCACTTTTGGGTATTTTCAGCCATATAGACCCCTCAAACTGACTTCAAATGTGAGGTGGTCCCTAAAAAAAATGGTTTTGTAAATTTCGTTGTAAAAATGAGAAATCGCTGGTCAAATTTTAACCCTTATAACTTCCTAGCAAAAAAAAATTTTGTTTCCAAAATTGTGCTGATGTAATGTAAACATGTGGGAAATGTTATTTATTAACTATTTTGTGTCACATAACTCTCTGGTTTAACAGAATAAAAATTCAAAATGTGAAAATTGCGAAATTTTCAAAATTTTCGCCAAATTTCCGTTTTTATCACAAATAAATGCAGAATTTATTGACCTAAATTTACCACTAACATGAAGCCCAATATTTCACGAAAAAACAATCTCAGAACCGCTAGGATCCGTTGAAGCGTTCCTGAGTTATTACCTCATAAAGGGACACTGGTCAGAATTGCAAAAAATGGCAAGGTATTTAAAGGGAAGGTGCCACCAGTTTTCTTGTATTTTGTTTTTTTGTGAAATTAAGCTTAAAATAGTAATTAAAATGTATTAATGCAATGTTTGCACTGTTTGCAAACATTTCTATATGAAAAATATTATATATTTTTCTACAAATATACATATTTACCACTAGGGGGAGCATTTTCCGTTTTAGACCTCAAGCAGCTATAGTAAGATTTAGCAGCTCTGCCCCAGGGATATTAGACCACCCAAAAGGGGAGGGAAATGGTGATGTCAGCAGTTACTGCCCCAACAGTAAGAATGAAGAGCAGCATCACAGGGCAGCACCATTTTGTGTGTGACTGCCCTGTGACCTGCTGTCACCAGCAGTTACTGCATCAGAGTGACAGCTCGTATATGTGACATCCCGTATATATATATGCAGCATGTATGTATGTAGTATTTTTTTTTTTTTTCATTCAACACATTAGCCGGATGATGGGACTATTACTGTCCCATAATTGGCTGTGTCAATCACTGTCATTGTAGCAGGCATCGTCCGATGGGACTTGTAGTCCCATTGGACGATGCTTGCACACACGCATAGAGACCCCCCTACGCCGCACAGAGACCCCCCCACGCCGCACAGAGACCCCCCCACGCCACACAGAGAGGGAAAGCGACACAGGGGGAGAGTGCAGTTTACCAGAGATCACTGGGACTGTGTGCAAGTGGGGAGGTGGAGACAGAGCAGAGGGAAGCACAGGGCAGCGTGTGAGAGCAGAGGATGTCTGCCCAGAACCTGCAGTGCCTGGAGTACAGAGGAGCAGTCAGTGCTTCTGTCCTGCGATAGAGAGTAAGTGGAGCTCAACAAATAGCACTGGACTATAATAAAATGGCAGCTAGTCACACCTACAACAGTGAGTTGTGCAGCCCACAGAGGCGTGCCCAGTTCACTGCTAATGCTGCTGCAATGTTACAGATAGGGTCCGAGCCGGTCTATTATCTCCTATGTCCATGGGGTGCCGTAATCTGACACTGATAGTGCCCTGCTACTGCTGCAAAACCAAGATGTCAGCCCCCAGTGCCTTCTTTCTACTCATATAACACACGGAATCTGTTTTACATGCATTCAAATCTGGGTTATAACAGCATGTTATGCTACATTACATTGATTAATTAATGATCTACAAACGCGGTACCTTCCCTTTAAGGTCAAAATAGGCTGGGTCATGAAGGGGTGAAAGGGAGTTTGTCACCCCCCAAAAGTACAAAATAAACTACTTACAAACATTTCTATAGGGAACTTGGCCCCTATAAACATCCTACCATACATATCAATTTTAATGTTAGAACTAATAATTCTAAAAGCAGACTTTAAATATCCCTCTTATTTGTGCATTGTTAATAATTATGTCATGGTCATCAACTTCCTCCTTCTGATTGCAATCTCCAGGGTGTGATAAAATTGTGATGATTCATCTTTAGGAAATTGGCATTAGATTCTGGAGGGAATTGAGGAACGGTCTGTAATCTTTCAACCTGTAATTATTTTCTATATAAATGACTAATTGATATCACATATACTCCAACTAAATGTATTTTATTATGCAAAAATCTGATTAATATGGCGCTAAGGTCTTAAAATGATGTAATTATAAGGAGCAAGAATCTTATAGAAGCAAAAATCACATCTAAATCCTAGTGGCAGTGATATCTTTTGAGTATATAAGCTATACAAGCACTGTCGCGACTCTGTTGTTGGGGGCTCCTTCCCTGTCCCTAATGCTAAGTGGTGCCATAGTTCGCCCTGTTTCACGGATTACTTCTGATGGTGAAGATGCCGGGCCACGTACCTTGCCTTAGATCCTGAATCCGCCCTCAGTCTGTTCCCTTCCTCCACCGAGGGAAGAGGGGAGTAGTAGTGTATGGTAATACACCAACCAGACTAACAAGGTAGTACGAACATGGATAACAGAAAATACAAAATATACAAATGTACTCACACAAACAGAGGAATACACTGGGAGTGGAGGATGGGGTTAAACTAAAGTAGGAGAACAAGGGGAATTATCACACACTCAAAACCTAGCAACATTCACTGATAAATCCACGAAACGCCTTCTCCGATGATAACCACTAACAACCTCCAGCCATGTATCATAAGCTAACTCTGACAATGAGTGCTTGCCACGACCCAGCTTATATAAGAGATGGGAGTGGCTAACAGTGAACAGCTGAGACCCTTAATGCAGGAAAGCTTCCAGGAGCACTCAACTAAGCAGATTAACCCCTGCACTGCTAAAAGAAACTTACACGGTTTAATATGCAGGTGAAGTGCTTCTAGTCCATGCAGGAGTAGGGGAATTCAGACAGTGTCGCCTTCTGGCTCCTCTCTGTCACTGTAAACCCGTGACAGGCACCAAAAGATCCAGCATTCTGCTTTATTGGGAGGCCAGAAGATTCTTCATAGTTTCCTAAAATATGGTGTCAGATTTGAGCACTATGTGGGATTTGGTTTCATGAGATTCCACATTATCTGGTAATTCTCTGTTGGAAACATGAGTTCACATTTATGTAATTTTTGGAGTATTATATATTGGTACCCCTCGCAATATAGGTAACTACCATTGGATGATCTAGGAGGTAAAGTGAATCTGAAGTTACCATCAAAACCACTGTGCTGCACAGACCTGGGCAAGACTCCCGTGCGCCCAAACAGTGGTTTACCCCAACATATGGGGTATCAGCGTACTCAGGACAAATTGGACAACAACTTCTGGGGTCCAATTTCCTTTGTTACCCTTGGGGAAATAAAAATTTGGGGGGCTAAAAAAACATTTTTGTGGGACAAAAATGATTTTTTATTTTCACGGCTCTGCGTTAGAAACTGTAGTGAAATACTTGGGGGTTCAAAGTTCTCACAACACATCTATATAAGTTCCTTGGGGGGTCTAGGTTCCAATATGGGGTCACTTGTGGGGGGTTTCTACTGTTTAGGTACATCAGGGGCTCTGCAAATGCAACGTGACGCCTGCGGACCATTCCATCTAAGTCTGCATTCCAAATGGCGCTCCTTCCCTTCCAAGCTCTGCCATGCGCCCAAACAGCGGTTACCCTCCTCATATGGGGTATCAGCGTACTCAGGAAAAATTGCACAACAATGTTTGAGGTCCAATTTCTCCTGTTACCCTTGGGAAAATACAAAACTGGGGGCTAAAAAGTAATTTTTGTGGAAAAAAAAGAATTTTTATTTTCACGGCTCTGCGTCATAAACTGTAGTGAAACACTTGGGGGTTCAAAGCTCTCACCACACATCCATAAGATCTATAAGATCCTTAGGGGGTCTGCTTACCAAAATGGTGTCACTTGTGGGGGGTTTCAATGTTTAGGCACATCAGGGGCTCTCCAAATGCAGCATGGCATCCCATCTTAATTCCAACCAATTTTGCATTGAAAAGTCAAACTGAACTCCTTCCCTTCCGAGCTCTGCCATGCACACAAACAGTGGTTTTCCCCCACATATGGGGTATCAGCGTACTCAGGACAAATTGCACAACAACCTTTGGGGTACAATTTTTTCTGGTACCCTTGGGAAGATAAAAAATTGGGGGCTAAAAGTTCATTTTTATGAAAATATATTATATTTTATTTTTACGGCTCTACATTATAAACCTCTGTGAAGCACTTGGTGGGTCAAAGTGCTCACCACCATCTCGATAAGTTCCTTAGGGGGTCTACTTTCCAAAATGGTGTCACTTGTGGGAGGTTTCAATGTTTAGGCACATCAGGGGCTCCCCAACGCAACATGGCGTCCCATCTCAATTCCAGTCAATTTTGCATTGAAAAGTCAAACGGCGCTCCTTCCCTTCCGAGCTCTGCCATGCACCCAAACAGTGGTTTACCCCCACATATGGGGTAACAGCGTACTCAGGGCAAATTGCACAACAACGTTTGGGGTACAATTTCTTCTGTAACCTCGGGAAAATAAAAAATTGGGGGCGAAAAGTTCATTTTTGTGAAAAAATATTATTTTTTATTTTTATGGCTCTACATTATAAACTTCTGTGAAGCACTTGGTGGGTCAAAGAGCTCGCCACACATCTAGATAAGTTCCTTAGGGGGTCTACTTTCCAAAAGGAGAAACCAACCTAAATGGTAACTAGGGTATATTGGAAATAAACTAAACCACAGAAAAAAACAAAACCCTAAAAGCATCTTTGGTTGGAAAAATCCCTTCATTGTTTGATCTTCTCCAACTCTCTAGTGATCCATGCCCTCCACATCCTGGAACAGTTCTAAGGGAAGGTTCACACGCTGGTTGCATTTGCGCTGCCAATTTCCGTCTCGATTTACAGGCTGAAAATTTTGCAGCATTTTACAGTGGTGGCAGTAAAGTGAATGCCTCCGATGTGACCACTGCAGCAGTTCGATTGGATGATGCGTCAATGAAGGAGGCCGGTTTGTACCAGCAGAGAACCAGGGTGACAATACCAGACGTAAATGAGAAGCCGCGAATCCACAAGCAAAGTTTGCCCCCAAATCCCCACAGTGCAGTGCAAATTTGTTGCTTGTGGAATGGCAAGTGGAAATTTCCAACAGCAATTTTGCCACCATCTGGGTTACAGTTTGGTTCTTACAGGTTTGCATTAGTTCAGTAGCTCCACGGTCTCCGCTTCCAGCATTATATGATCGTACAGAACGGCAGTACGACAACTGTGTACTGCCTGGACCTTCCGGTTGTGTCACCAGTAGTTATGTATTGATCAGACATAAGAAGAAACACAATCTGTCATAAATCTACTTAATTAACTTGTTTGCAAGAGCTTTACACTTCATCAGCTTCACACTTCCTAAATTACCAAATTAACTCTGGTAGCCTGGGAAGAACTGCTGACAGCCAATTAAAACTGATGTAACTTCTAAGTGCTGCTGGACTCCGAAAATCATTTTATGTGGGAGGCCATCTGTCCCAGCAATCTTGCAAAAAAATAATATAAAATAATGTAATAGTGTTGTGCATCATATATAAAGTATGGTAGCTTGACTAGTCACAAGGGCTCAACCCCATCCGGACACAATGAAGAAGAGTCCACAGTAATCGCGCTGAGAGAGGCACAATTGAGGTCCTGGGACATTTTTGACTGCCTCCTTCCCTGCATTTGACATGACAATCATGTACACAAGCTATCTTGACCTGCACAGTGAAGTCATCAGTATGTCTGATAGCCCCAGCCACCCACTGCATGCTCGAGAAGAAAACAGGTCACTTGTCTACTGATACAAAAGGGTCTCAATGATGGAGAAAGCTGGAGATCTCTAGAAGGTGTTGTCTAACCGCAGGATATGGCATCCAAGTCCCTTTGCCAAACATGACTTTACTGGAAAAAGATGGGGTTGGCTATTTATTCTTATCTATCCATCTATATACAGGTCCTTCTCAAAATATTAGCATATAGTGTTAAATTTCATTATTTACCATAATGTAATGATTACAATTAAACTTTCATATATTATAGATTCATTATCCACCAACTGAAATTTGTCAGGTCTTTTATTGTTTTAATACTGATGATTTTGGCATACAACTCCTGATAACCCAAAAAACCTGTCTCAATAAATTAGCATATTTCACCCATCCAATCAAATAAAAGTGTTTTTTAATAACAAACAAAAAAACCATCAAATAATAATGTTCAGTTATGCACTCAATACTTGGTCGGGAATCCTTTGGCAGAAATGACTGCTTCAATGCGGCGTGGCATGGAGGCAATCAGCCTGTGACACTGCTGAGATGTTATGGAGGCCCAGGATGCTTCAATAGCGGCCTTAAGCTCATCCAGAGTGTTGGGTCTTGCGTCTCTCAACTTTCTCTTCACAATATCCCACAGATTCTCTATGGGGTTCAGGTCAGGAGAGTTGGCAGGCCAATTGAGAACAGTAATACCATGGTCAGTAAACCATTTACCAGTGGTTTTGGCACTGTGAGCAGGTGCCAGGTCGTGCTGAAAAATGAAATCTTCATCTCCATAAAGCATTTCAGCCGATGGAAGCATGAAGTGCTCCAAAATCTCCTGATAGCTAGCTGCATTGACCCTGCCCTTGATGAAACACAGTGGACCAACACCAGCAGCTGACATGGCACCCCACACCATCACTGACTGTGGGTACTTGACACTGGACTTCAGGCATTTTGGCATTTCCTTCTCCCCAGTCTTCCTCCAGACTCTGGCACCTTGATTTTCGAATGACATGCAAAATTTGCTTTCATCAGAAAAAAGTACTTGGGACCACTTAGCAACAGTCCAGTGCTGCTTCTCTGTAGCCCAGGTCAGGCGCCTCTGCCGCTGTTTATGGTTCAAAAGTGGCTTTACCTGGGGAATGCGGCACCTGTAGCCCATTTCCTGCACACGCCTGTGCACGGTGGCTCTGGATGTTTCCACACCAGACTCAGTCCACTGCTTCCTCAGGTTCCCCAAGGTCTGGAATCGGTCCTTCTCCACAATCTTCCTCAGGGTCCGGTCTCCTCTTCTCGTTGTACAGCGTTTTCGGCCACATTGTTTCCTTCCAACAGACTTACCATTGAGGTGCCTTGATACAGCACTCTGGGAACAGCCTATTTGTTGAGAAATTTCTTTCTGGGTCTTACCCTCTTGCTTGAGGGTGTCAATGATGGCCTTCTTGACATCTGTCAGGTCGCTAGTCTTACCCATGATGGGGGTTTTGAGTAATGAACCAGGCAGGGAGTTTATAAAAGCCTCAGGTATCTTTTGCATGTGTTTAGAGTTAATTAGTTGATTCAGAAGATTAGGGTAATAGGTCGTTTAGAGAACCTTTTCTTGATATGCTAATTTATTGAGACAGGTTTTTTGGGTTATCAGGAGTTGTATGCCAAAATCATCAGTATTAAAACAATAAAAGACCTGACAAATTTCAGTTGGTGGATAATGAATCTATAATATATGAAAGTTTAATTGTAATCATTACATTATGGTAAATAATGAAATTTAACACTATATGCTAATTTTTTGAGAAGGACCTGTATATATATATATATATATATATATATATATATATATATATATATATATATATATATATATATATATATATATATATATATATATATTATACTTGCCCGCACTCCCAGAAAATCCAAGATACTCTTGGATAATGAGAGAACCTCCCGAACTCCTAGAAGAATTGGCAAGTCTCCCGAGTACGGCACACAACTCCTGCAAGGCAGCGCCTCCTTAACATTTTTTTCACCGGGAAGTTGAGCCCAGGGATCCAGTTGGCAGGAATAAGATGAGGGAAAGAAGACGACTTAAAATGGGTTCAATATATGAAGAGAATTTACAAAAAAAAAATTGGACTGAAACCCAGTTTTCAATAATTCAGGTGGATTAATGTCCTTGTTACTAATAGTTGGCTTAAGTGAGAGCAGCAGTTTGTTAGCGGATCTCCACTTTGGCTCGTATAGTTTTTTCCTAAGTGTGAAAAAAGTGATATTCTAAAAGGGTATATGCACACGAACACTCTGTAACCCGCCTAAAAAAGGGCTAAAGAAATGATAAAATGCTTTGCCATATAGAAACCACTCACTGTGCACATTTCCCATCTTTTCAACTTCTCTTAATAACGTCAGGTTTCCAAAGATACGAAGCAGACAAAAGAAGCAGTGCTTGGAATCCGCTCTGAGTTTTTTTTTATACACGCAAGTTAAGAAAAAAAGCCACCAAAAGAAACTACATGAAAGACACCAAAAAAAGACTTCAGGAAAACACCGTCTCCTTTTTCCTAAAAAGTTTTCTGCTTGAAAATCTCTACGGGTACGCCAGTGACTAAAAGATGTCGTGTGCACAAACCCGTAGGGTACATTGTCTTTTTCAGACTGATTACGCCTGCCTGAATAAAGGCTAGAAAAACACGACAAAGAATGCACATAACTGACACGTTGTGACCATCTTCGGTAAGGGAGAGGGGCCTCAAACTGTCCCTGGAGCTGGGACCCTAACTATCCTTGTCTTGGAGGGTACTGTTGAAGATAATATGGCCCAGGTCTTCAACCTTACCAGGCTCCTGTTAAACCCTAATCTGTCCCGTCCTCGATCCCATGAGGCGTGGGGCAGAAATGTAAGGTAAACAAGACATAAAGACAAAACAGGGATAACAGAAAACTGCTATCATACAAAAAGACTAACCAACAATAGGGAGGAGGATAGGGATAGGGAGGAATAAACTAAATGGGAGCAAGGACCAGGGGATAAACACACATGTGTACACAGCAAACCACATATCACTACTACAACAACTCAACTCCAACTAGCTAACTTTAGCCCACAGCACAGGAAGAAGAATCTTTCACCGGCAAGGACTAAATGCCAAGAGCCAGTATATGGAGCAAATGATAACCGGTTGCAGCTTAGAACAACCAGGCTTTATGGTCTCAGCCAGCATGGAAAGAGTCCTTAACCCTCTCAGCATCTGAAGGAAAGGCAATCCATTTAAAATAGGACATGAATCACTTCATCTCTAAAGAAAACCAGAGATTCATTACCCGACGTGACCGTCTAACTCCAGGTCTTCCGGTGGGATGTGACACCCTTGTGACAATAACACACAGCAATGTAAAAACGACATCGCTGTGCCCCTGCTCCATCTTTTGATACTCATATTCACGGCTTCTGGCTTCGAAAGTTGGGATGCGGTTAAAAGAAGTAACATGTCCATTCTTTGAGAGGGCTCCGCTTAGAAATTACTTTCTATTTAAAGTTTGAATGACAAAAAAAAAGAGACGCCACTGCAAAAGAAACAATGAAGATGCTTCAGGAAAAAACATTTTTGCTTCGGAAAAATGGGTGGGTATGCTGGTACCTAAATGATGCCTAATAGGACAAATGGACATGGCTGGTCTTCAAGGGACCTTCAAGCTTCTTAGTTTTACTCTTGGGCTCGCGGCCCGTGTAGTACAGATATAATTTGCTTTTGAATGTTACATTCTGAAGATTAAGAATGTTCACTACTTTTTAAAAAAAAAAAAAGAGATAAAAAACAAATTTTCATCATCACAAAGAACTTGCATTCATGTATCTTATTTCCTTCTTCCAATTAAAATCAGAAGGTACGGTCTGACTCCATAGCTCCCGTAACACCGCAGATCTTTGCCTATACGCCTGTCCTCAATTTAGGAGCAGCAATGAGTAAATCCCTAACCTCCGGTCGCTGAACACTGCAGTACAGTCAGCACGCCGTACATAAACCCGTATTTTATTAATGCACCGGGTTGACAGATTCACTTGTATCTCCATTTATTATGTGACACAGATTGTGCATACAGAAATAAATCACGCTGTAAAATGCAACGCTCCCGAGTGTCCTAAAAAAAACGCTTTCTTGAGCAAAAAATGAAGTTTAAGATGGATGGCACAACTTAAATAAACAGCAAAAAATGCATTTGGATAATTGTGATAATGGGGCTCTCGAAGGCCCCTGTTGTGAATTCTGTGGCTGAATTCACTCCTGTGGTCACAAGTGGTACTGCAGCTTCTGAGCTTCCTCCCTCAGGTGTTCTGGTGAGCTCGTTAACTGCTTCATTACTTAACTCCGCCTGATGCTGCTATCCTTGCTCCTTGTCAATGTTTCAGTGTTGGATCTGAGCTTCTCCTGATTGTTCCTGTGACCTGCTGCTCTGTATAGCTAAGTGCTTTTTGCTTTTTTGTTGCTTTTTTTCTGTCCAGCTTGTCTTTTGTTTTGCTGGAAGCTCTGAGACGCAAAGGGTGTACCGCCGTGCCGTTAGTTCGGCACGGTGGGTTTTTTTTGCCCCCTTTGCGTGGTTTTGCTTTAGGGTTTTTTGTAGACTGCAAAGTTCGCTTTACTGTCCTCGCTCTGTCCTAGAATATCGGGCCCCACTTTGCTGAATCTATTTCATCCCTACGTTTTGTCTTTTCATCTTACTCACAGTCATTATATGTGGGGGGCTGCCTTTTCCTTTGGGGAATTTCTCTGGGGCAAGTCAGGCCTATTTTTCTATCTTCAGGCTAGCTAGTTTCTTAGGCTGTGCCGAGTTGCCTAGGTAGTTGTTAGGCGCAATCCACAGCCGCTTTTAGTTGTGTTTAGGATAGGATCAGGTGTGCAGTCTACAGAGTTTCCACGTCTCAGAGCTCGTTCTTGTATTTTTGGGTATTTGTCAGATCACTGTGTGCGCTCTGATCGCTAAGCACACTGTGTTTCTGGATTGCCTTCATATCACCTGTCATTAGCAAACATAACAGTACAAGGAGCCTAACTAATGATTCTCAATAGAGGGAAAGAGAAAGTTCTGACATCATTTTTTTTTTTTTCTCAGCTCTGTGTTCACTTTTTTTTTCCCCTAGACATTTGGGTGATTCTGGACACAGGTGTGGACATGGATATTCAGGGTCTGTGCTCTTCAATGGATAATCTCGTTATAAATGTACAAAAAATTCAAGATACTATTGATCAGAAATCTATGTTAGAACCAAGAATTCCTATTCCTGATTTGTTTTTTGGAGATAGAACTAAGTTTCTAAGTTTCAAAAATAATTGTAAGCTATTTCTGGCCTTGAAACCTCATTCTTCTGGTAATCCTATTCAACAGGTTTTGATTATTATTTCTTTTTTGCGCGGCGACCCTCAAGACTGGGCATTTTCTCTTGCGCCAGGAGACCCTGCATTGAGTAGTGTCGATGCGTTTTTCCTGGCGCTCGGATTGCTGTACGATGAGCCTAATTCAGTGGATCAGGCTGAGAAAAATTTGCTGGCTTGTGCCAGGGTCAGGATGATATAGAAGTATATTGTCAGAAATTTAGGAAATGGTCAGTACTCACTCAGTGGAATGAATCTGCGCTGGCAGCTTTGTTCAGAAAGGGTCTCTCTGAGGCTCTTAAGGATGTCATGGTGGGATTTCCTATGCTTGCTGGTTTGAATGAGTCTTTGTCTTTGGCCATTCAGATCGGTCGACGCTTGCGCGAGCGTAAATCTGTGCACCATTTGGCGGTACTGCCTGAGGTTAAACCTGAGCCTATGCAGTGCGATAGGACTATGACTAGAGTTGAACGGCAGGAATACAGACGTCTGAATGGTCTGTGTTTCTACTGTGGCGATTCCACTCATGCTATTTCTGATTGTCCTAAGCGCACTAAGCGGTCCGCTAGGTCTGCCGTCATTGGTACTGTACAGTCCAAATTCCTTCTGTCCATTACCTTGATATGCTCTTTGTCGTCGTTTTCTGTCATGGCGTTTGTGGATTCGGGCGCTGCCCTGAATCTGATGGATTTGGATTATGCTAAACGTTGTGGGTTTTTCTTGGAGCCTTTGCGGTGTCCTATTCCATTGAGAGGAATTGATGCTACACCTTTGGCCAAGTATAAACCTCAATACTGGGCCCAGCTGACCATGTGCATGGCTCCTGCACATCAGGAAGTTATTCGCTTTCTGGTGTTGCATAATCTGCATGATGTGGTCGTGTTGGGGTTGCCATGGCTACAAACCCATAATCCAGTATTGGATTGGAATTCCATGTCGGTATCCAGCTGGGGTTGTCAGGGGGTACATGGTGATGTTCCATTTTTGTCGATTTCGTCATCCACCCCTTCTGAGGTCCCAGAGTTCTTGTCTGATTATCAGGATGTATTTGAAGAGCCCAAGTCCGATGCTCTACCTCCGCATAGGGATTGTGATTGTGCTATCAATTTGATTCCTGGTAGTAAATTCCCTAAAGGTCGATTATTTAATTTATCCGTGCCCGAACACGCCGCTATGCGCAGTTATGTGAAGGAATCCCTGGAGAAGGGACATATTCGCCCATCGTCTTCACCACTGGGAGCAGGGTTCTTCTTTGTAGCCAAGAAGGATGGTTCGCTGAGACCGTGTATTGATTACCGCCTTCTTAATAAGATCACTGTTAAATTTCAGTATCCCTTGCCATTGTTATCTGACTTGTTTGCTCGGATTAAGGGGGCTAGTTGGTTCACTAAGATAGATCTTCGTGGTGCGTATAATCTGGTGAGAATCAGGCAAGGAGATGAATGGAAAACTGCATTCAATACGCCCGAGGGTCATTTTGAGTATCTAGTGATGCCGTTCGGACTTGCCAATGCTCCATCTGTGTTTCAGTCTTTTATGCATGACATCTTCCGTGAGTATCTGGATAAATTCCTGATTGTTTACTTGGATGACATTTTGATCTTCTCAGATGATTGGGAGTCTCATGTGAAGCAGGTCAGAATGGTTTTTCAGGTCCTGCGCGCTAACTCTTTGTTTGTGAAGGGATCAAAGTGTCTCTTCGGTGTGCAGAAAGTTTCATTTTTGGGGTTCATCTTTACCCATTCTACTATCGAGATGGATCCAGTTAAGGTCCAAGCCATCCAGGATTGGATTCAGCCGACATCTCTGAAAAGTCTGCAAAAGTTCCTGGGCTTTGCTAATTTTTATCGTCGCTTCATCTGTAATTTTTCTAGCATTGCCAAACCATTGACCGATTTGACCAAGAAGGGTGCTGATTTGGTTAATTGGTCTTCTGCTGCTGTGGAAGCTTTTCAGGAGTTGAAGCGTCGTTTTTGTTCTGCCCCTGTGTTGTGTCAGCCAGATGTTTCTCTTCCGTTCCAGGTCGAGGTTGATGCTTCTGAGATTGGAGCAGGGGCGGTTTTGTCACAGAGAGGTTCTGATTGCTCAGTGATGAAACCATGTGCTTTCTTTTCCAGGAAGTTTTCGCCCGCTGAGCGTAATTATGATGTGGGCAATCGAGAGTTGCTGGCCATGAAGTGGGCATTCGAGGAGTGGCGTCATTGGCTTGAAGGAGCTAAGCATCACGTGGTGGTATTGACTGATCATAAGAACTTGACTTATCTCGAGTCTGCCAAGCGCTTGAATCCTAGACAGGCCCGTTGGTCGTTATTTTTTGCCCGCTTCGACTTTGTGATTTCGTACCTTCCGGGCTCTAAAAATGTGAAGGCGGATGCTCTGTCTAGGAGTTTTGTGCCCGACTCTCCGGGTTTATCTGAGCCAGCGGGTATCCTCAAGGAAGGAGTCATTGTGTCTGCCATCTCCCCTGATTTGCGGCGGGTGCTGCAAAAATTTCAGGCGAATAAACCTGATCGTTGTCCAGCAGAGAAACTGTTCGTCCCTGATAGGTGGACTAATAAACTTATCTCTGAACTTCATTGTTCGGTGTTGGCTGGTCATCCTGGAATCTTTGGTACCAGAGAGTTAGTGGCTAGATCCTTCTGGTGGCCATCTCTGTCACGGGATGTACGTACTTTTGTGCAGTCCTGTGGGATTTGTGCTAGGGCTAAGCCCTGCTGTTCTCGTGCCAGTGGGTTGCTTTTGCCCTTGCCGGTCCCAAAGAGGCCTTGGACACATATTTCGATGGATTTCATTTCTGACCTTCCCGTTTCTCAAAAGATGTCAGTCATTTGGGTGGTCTGTGATCGCTTTTCTAAAATGGTCCATCTGGTGCCCTTGGCTAAATTGCCTTCCTCCTCTGATTTGGTACCTTTGTTCTTTCAGCATGTGGTTCGGTTGCATGGCATTCCTGAGAATATTGTTTCTGACAGAGGTTCCCAGTTTGTTTCAAGGTTTTGGCGAGCCTTTTGTGGTAGGATGGGCATTGACCTATCCTTTTCCTCGGCTTTCCATCCTCAGACTAATGGCCAGACCGAACGAACCAATCAGACCTTGGAAACATATCTGAGATGTTTTGTTTCTGCAGACCAGGATGATTGGGTGTCCTTTTTGCCGTTGGCTGAGTTCGCCCTTAATAATCGGGCCAGCTCGGCTACCTTGGTTTCTCCATTTTTTTGCAATTCTGGGTTCCATCCTCGTTTCTCTTCAGGACAGGTTGAGTCTTCGGACTGTCCTGGTGTGGATTCTGTGGTGGATAGGTTGCAGCAGATCTGGACTCAGGTAGTGGACAATTTGATCTTGTCCCAGGAGAAAGCTCAACTTTTCGCTAATCGCAGACGCCGTGTGGGTCCCCGACTTCGTGTTGGGGATCTGGTTTGGTTATCTTCTCGTCATATTCCTATGAAGGTTTCCTCTCCTAAATTTAAACCTCGTTTTATTGGTCCGTATAGGATTTCTGAGGTTCTCAATCCTGTGTCTTTTCGTTTGACCCTCCCAGACTCCTTTTCCATACATAATGTATTCCATAGGTCGTTGTTGCGGAGATACGTGGCACCTATGGTTCCATCTGTTGAGCCTCCTGCCCCGGTTTTGGTGGAGGGGGAATTGGAGTATATTACTTACTAGGGCGAGAAAGCTCAGAGGACGGCTCCTTCTGTTTAAGGCTATTTCATTTTTTAAAAATCCAAGCCACCAAAAGTAGTCCTCTTAGCTATAAGGACATGCATTCACCACAAACTAAAAATTAATATTCTACCTAAACGTCTGGAACTCTACCTCAAAGTCCTGAATAATGCTGTACTGAAGATATCTTGGTTCCCTTCCAAGCCGTGATTGAGTCGCTTTGACTTGATAATTGACCAGCGCTGAAATAGTGTGGAGAATACTCCAATTGGAACCCACTAATATTGCCGATTTATCACACCCAGAAAAAAGTTATTTCCTAACCAAGAGACAGGGAATAGCATGCTGATAGCTGGGGGTCTGATGGGCTGGGATGCCCAATGATCCTTAGATTTTGGTTATGGAACCTGAAGAACCAGACTCTAAAACCCCATCTTGGGGCGCGCATTCTGGACCGCCACACCATTTGTTGCCTATGGAATTGCTGAAGAAGGTGAGTGCTCTACTGATCATTTTATGTGAACCGGTTCTGTTGTGAATCAAAGATAGATGTGGATATTCTTCTTTCTTTACCCCCTCAGTGTCTCTTTGGCCACTTCAGGGAATATTTAGACTGTGGGAAAATAACCTGGTCATGTCCTAGTAGCTTTTGATTGGCAAAGACTACAAACAATAGATGAAGACAGATGGGAAATTCCGTCAAACCAACACAAGATAGAAGTGTGAGCCAGAGCCAAGCAACAGCCAAGGAGTGAGGTGAAATGGGAAACCGAGTAATTTCGAAAAGTCAAACTGGCTGATGAGTAAATTACTAACTTTTAGAGACTAGACAGAATGACCAAGCTTCCAACAAAAACAGGCCATCCTATTTATTCTGAAGTTCCGATGATCTCATCAGCCACGAACTTGGGTGAAGAGTTCTGTGTGTGAATTTTGGTGTTAGAAGACGTGGCCTTATATTGCTCTTTCCTAAACACGCTAGTCCATAGAGATCTAAAGTGGCAAGGTAATTAACATCGTTTGCCAAAATCTTCAATGTCCTACTTTTTTCACAGTGAGACCTAACTTTTTATTAACTTTTCATAAAGTGTTGTCCCATTAAGTCCATGAGTAATTGTCATAACATCCTGATGGATAAATCCGACTGTGAAAATTCTTGTTAATAAATTATAGACCTTAATAATTTAGAATTAAAATATATCTGCCCTGATACAACTTCAGCCTAAATTATTAAGTCCCATATTTTATTAATGTTCTGTGGATAGTGCTCTTCCAAGGAATTCTGCGCTGACCATACAATTTTCCCATATTCTGTTTGCCGTAATAAGACCCGAAGAAGTACGGTAATTGCTGCTTAACCGGAAAGTGTTGCATTAAATTTTACTGAAATTACTAATTGTAAGGAATTGTCTACTTTACCATTCCATTTCTGAGTTAAATGAGGGGGTACTATGATGAGGCTCCTCATCTCTTGGAAAGGGTGGCAAATTATTACAGAGATTGTCTCACTCTGGAGGACCTGTCCTGATGCTATCCCAATCTCCTCTTCTTCTTCTGGTGGATAGACCTCAATGTAAGCATTATTTTATGTCCTGCCAACCTAAGGTTCTCAATACTGTTGGAAGGTTGAAGTAGAAGCATAACTAGGAAGGGCTCAAGTGAGGCATCTGCTCCAGGTGCTAGGTGTTGAGGGCACCAAAAAGTCACATTTCCTTGACGGAGTTATCTAGCACAGGGTCAGGCAGCACATTGAATCTTTTGCTCCAGGTGATGGAAAGTCTAGCTACAGCTCTGAGTTTAGAGTAAACTTACCGTAAGTCAGATGCTAGGAGGAAAGTCTCTTCCCCCAATCTCCTTCCTTTAAAAATGGGCTTAACTAATTTGATTATTAGTTGTTTTGAGCCATTATTTCTTTTATAAACTTTAAGGAAAAAAATGTCCTGGGTTTTACTCTTCATCGTTTGTTTCACCCACAATATAAAGGAATATAGAGATTTCTGAAGTATAATGATATCTTTCTAAGTACCAGTACAATATGCCTGCAAAGAAGAAGATTTTTAAGTAGAGAAAATGATCTTATTCTTAACTATGCAGCCTGTATCTCACTGTCCATGCCACAGGTTCTGACTTTGAGTCCCAGGTAGTTCAAGAAAAAAGAATCTAATTTAGTAGGCATCTACTGAATGCAGTCAGATGCTTGGAGGAAGGTCTCTTTCCCCAATGTCCAGTGGGAATAGGGAAGAACAATAACGGAAAATGCACAGCAGAGAGAATGATGAACTCCTGATTATTCTGATACAGTGTGCACAGATCAGTCTGGGTTCTCCTCCCCTACGAACCCTTTTGCTGCTCCATCGGGCCCTGACTTTGACATTTTGTATATTTTCTAGTCACCACGGATATCAAGTAATGTTGATCATTTTTAAAACATTGTCCATCTCTTGATTAGAATGCGATTCCGATTGTCTTATATTGGACAGTGTAATTGAATTTTTTTTTGTTCTGTAAGTGGCATCGGGGTAATCATTCTCCCGGACCATCTGTTGCAAGAGGCCATTGCCAGACGTGCACAGCGGCACAGATGCCCGGCTACAAATGTTCATTCATGTTCTCCTACTGAATCTATACACCGTCAGTTTATTCTCGTCTCTTTAAATGTGAAATATTAATAAACGGTGCGTCCGACGAGATCTGCTTAATTACAAAAGCAAAATACAATTAAGAATTGGGTGAGTAAAACGAGAGATGAAGACGATTGTACAGCGGAAAGGCTTCTCTCCACCGGTTTACCTCTGACAATATGTTAGATCAGGTTGCCACCAACAGATGAAGAATCCCAAACCTTTTAATTGATGATTATTACCCTAATGAGATCTAGAGCCGGAAGGTTTTATATAGTGATTGATTACATCGCTTTTATGACACATTACCATAATGAACCTTCATTCTGCCAAATAATTGCTCAATTTTTGCATTAATGTATGATGTACAATAACAAACTAAAATTTGGAAGGTCTTGTGCTTACGATCTCAGGCAAAAGTTTACGCACCTCTTAGCAAATTGCATGAGCTGTAGATTTGAAGGTGTGTTACTTTTTAAAAGAGGTCATATCAAAAAAATGCAAACAAAACGCTGGGGGTTCCGTTTCCTGGACCCCACAAATTACAGGAACGAGGCTGAAACAACACGTTCGAATGACGCAATTATTCACCTCCTCTCGAATAATTGTCTAAGGGGGCTGCCAGAGTTGAGTATAGCTTTTGGCTGTCTACAACCCATAGTGGTGAGTACCTAAAAAATCAAGGATGTCTCAGAGCATCCTCATCGATTAAGAAAGAGGGTCTCAAACTCAACCGGATAAATGGACTTCACATAAAAAAAAATTTGCAGGAGAAGATGACGTTTTCAGTGATACCATTCTTTTTCTATATGACTTTTTGATCATCAACCTTTTTTGTGTGTTTTTTTAATTCTCTTTAATGGTGTTTATTGTATGGGTTATGGTACAGGTCTTCTTTTTTTTACTTTAATTTATACATAAAATAGAATAGAATTTTTAGTGGACAAATATTATTCCATTAGTTTTTAGTTCTTTATTGTACTTTTTTTTTTTATGTTTTTTCTTTTTTTTGACCCGTAATCAGCCTCATACAATAATAGTTATACAATTAGCCCCATATAGTAATTTTGGCTCCATCCTGTAATATTGTCCCCTTTTTTATTAATGTCCATCAGCCTGCAATAATGTCTTTCAGCCTGTAATAATGTCCCCAATCCTATAATAATGTCCCTCAGCATGTAATAATGTCCTCCATCCTATAATGATGTCCCTAATCATGTAGTAATGTCCCTCAGCATGTTATAATGTCCCCAATCCTGTAATAATGTCCCTCAGCCTGTAATAGTGTCTCCTGTCCTGTAATAATGTCCCTCAGCCTGTAATAATGTCCACAGTGCTGTATTAATATACTGAAGCGTGTAACATTGTCTCCTTTCCTGTAATAATGTCCCCATTCTGGTCCTATCTTATAGTAATGTTCCTGTCTGGTAACAATGTCCCCATCCTTGTCCCCGTCTCGTAACAATGATCCCATCCTTTTCCCCATCTTGTAACAATGTCCCCATCCTTGCACCGTCTTGTAACAATGTCCCCATCCTTGCCCCGTCTTGTAACAATGTCCCCATCCTTGCCCCGTCTTGTAACAATGTCCCCATCCTTGCCCCATCTTGTAACAATGTCCCCATCCTTGCCCTGTCTTGTAAGAATGTCCCCATTCTGCTGCTTTTTATACATACATATGAAAACAAACTTTTCACCTGACCTCGCTCCATCGGCGGACAGCGTCCTCTTTCTCTTCCACAAGTCTCTGGGATGAACTTCCAGTTCAGTGGTTAGATTCTTATATTTACAGATATACACGAGGATGACAAATAGTGACCTAAGGCACAATGATGATGCCGCCGCCGTCACACATCTGCCATCATTCCTTGTAAGCAGGATCTCTACAGACGATGTTGCATGTTATTGACTACTGAACATTGCCCTGGAGACACGACTGTCACACTCCTGTCATTCTTCAGGTGACTTATGTTGATTGCTTTTGCGGTTTGATTAGATTAGTTTTCCTGTTTCTTTTATAACAGTAAGGAGAAATTGACCTTTAACCTGTGAGGGTCTTTCCTCTCTACCCTTCCCGTTGCATTATTCATGGGGGACCTAAAATATAATGCCTCGGAATTTTTTGGTATTTCATCTTCATGCATTTTCTGTTTGATGTTTTCCATTTAATAAGAGGAAGAAAACAGCAGAAGACGAGGATGTTGAACTTGTGCAATGCAGTGACCTGTAATCTCTTGCTATTATATTTGGGAAGACAGGAATGTATAGTACTGCTCACCATTATAGGCACCCTTCATTTTTTTCATAGACTGTACAATATCTTCAGAAATAAATGTAGATGTGCCATTGTTATAGCCTCAGGTTTTTTTTAATTAGTTGTCCAAAGTAATAAAACAATAAAACATTGTTTTTCATCTTATGTGTTGCAATTTCAAGAAGAAACAGAATAACCAGCAAAAAAGGCCCCTCTAATTTGTTGCACACCCTTTGGCACTGATGACAGCCTCCAAATGTTTCTTGTAGCCATCTATAAGCTTCTTGCACTTCTCCTCTGGTATTTTCTCCCACTCTTCCTTTGCAGTTTGTTCAAGCTCTTGATTGTTTACAGGGTTCTTTTCCCCAACAGCAGATTTCAGATCACCCCAAAGATTTTCAATAGGATTGAGGTCAACACTCATTGATGGCCATTTTTTCTTTTTCAACCATTCCTGTGTACTTTTGCATGTGTGCTTTGGGTCATTGTCTTGCTGGAAAATCTTCGACTCAAACCAAGTTTTCTTACACTGGGTAGGACATTTAGTTCTAAAATCTCTTGATAATTCTCTGATTTGATGATTCCTGTGATACAGTCAAAACCTCCAGTACCAGATGCAGCAAAGCAGCCCTACAGTATTAGGGTATGTGCACACGCTGCGGATTTTGCTGCGGATCTGCAGCGTTTCCGCAGCTGCGGGTCCGCAGCAGTTTCCCATGAGTTTACATTACAATGTAAACCTATGGGAAACAGAAAACACTGTGCCCATGCTGCGGAAAAAAACGCAGCGGTTTACATTCCGCAGCATGTAACTTCTTTCTGCGGATTCCGCAGCGGCTTTACACCTGCTCAAATAGAAAACCGCAGGTGTAAAACCTCAGTGAAATCCGCAGAAAAACCGCGGTAAATCCGCGATTAATCTGCAGCAAAAACGCAGCGTTTTTGCCCTGCAGATTTATCAATTCCACTGCGGAAAAATCTGCAGAGGACCATTATACGTGTGCACATAGCCTTATGGATCCTCCACCATGTTTAACTGTTGGCAGGGTGTTCTTTTCCTTATAAGCTTCATTGCGCCATCTGTAAACAAACTGTTGCTTTGAATTGCCAAAAAGCTTTATTTTTGTTTCATCTGTCCACAAAACATTTTCAGAAGGATTGTGGTTTATTAATATACTCTTTGGCAAAGATCAGTAGTTCCTTTTTATGTCTTTTCTTCAGCGTTGCTTTCTTCCTTGGCCTTCGCCTATAAAGTTTCAGTGTGTGGGGCGTGGTTCTTGTTGAAACCATAACCCCAGACTGTTCAAGGTTGGCCTTCAGGTCTTTAGATGTTTGACGTGGTGTTTTTTCCACCATTCGCACCAACCTTCGAAGACATCTCTTGTCAATTTCCCTCTTTTCCTCACGTCCAGGGAGGTTCTTGAAGGTTTAATGGTTGGCAAGCTTCTTAATAACATTGCACACTGTTGAAACTGGGATACATGTTAAATGCTGCTGTCAATCTCTGACAGCGGCATTTAACACGATCGTGCCGGTGGCGTGTCACTACCTTTACCCATCGGCTCAGCTCTCATATGATCGTGGAGCGCCTATGGGTTGGCATGACAAGAGGAGGTCTGCAGGAGACCCCCGTGGTTGTCATTGCCGATCTGCTGTGAGCGCTGCCCAGTGGCCGGCGTTCATAGCAAATGATCACTTGTGCTACACATAGCATGGCTGAATCCCCGCTATATGTAGCATAAGCGATCAGAAGATTGCAGCTTCAAGTCTCCTAAGGAGACCATTGAAGCAAGTAAAAAGTGAAAAAAAGTTTATAAAAATATAAAAAAATTAAAGTTCAAATCACCCCCCTTTTTGCATCATTCAAAATAAAACAATAAAAAATATGTCAAAGATACACATATTTGGTATCGCCACTTTCAGAAACGCCCGATCTATCAAAATATAAGAATAATTAATCCGATTGGTAAATGGCTTAATGAGTCAAAAAATTCAGAACTCCAGAATTAAGTTTTTTTTGATCGCCACAACATTGTAATAAAATGCAATAATTAATAGTTAATTGTTAACCTATAAATGATAGTGAAAAATCTAAAATGCCTAATTATTTTTCCTTTTCTTGTAAAATTTGAAAAATGTTCAATAAAAATTGCAATAAAAAAAAAAATACAAAAAAACCATTTTATCTATCCCAAAATCGTATGATAAAAACATCAGCTCGACGCGCAAAAAATAAGCCCTCACTGAGGCACAGATCCTGAAAAATGGAGATTCCAGGGGTCTCAGAAAATGGCACCATTTGACTTTTAACAAACTTTGAAATTTTTTTTTCACCACTTAAATAAAAAAGAAATTTTACCTGTTTGGTATCTGCAAACTCATAATGACCTGAACATTATAATAGGTCAGTTATTATATAGGCATTTATTGCATGGTAAAAAAAAAAAAAAAATCAACTTTTTTTTATTTCACCACGCTTGGAATTTATTCCTGTTTTCCAGTACATTATATGGTAGAATTGGAAAGTACAACTCGACCCGCAAAAAAACCTGCCCTCATGTGGCCATATTGGTCAGATCCGCTGTCATGTGCGGGAAAAGATGCAGGCTCAGCGCCGGAGCCCGCATCAAAGGCAGGGACACGACCTTGGACGTACCTATGCGTCAAGAGTGTTGAAGGGGTTAAAAATCCACTTCCATAAACTTGAAAACTTGATTTAAACAGTTAATTTAAAGAAGACAACCACGTGAGAAGGGCTGAAATCTCCTGTTCCTGCCGATCCCTGGATTTAACGGTGCAGTTTGTGCTACAGGACAAATAGCTGCGTCTGCCTCTGAAATAACAAATAATGTGTTTTTCGCTAATAGATTTTTTATATTTGTGTTCCATTAAAAAAATGTAAACGATGATGTATGAGACATGACATGGTGACTTGTCATCACAGAGCAATTTCTCATTCCCGCTCGTCATTTGTCACCGCTCATAACGAGCTGTCATACTGTAGTGCGGCTCATAGACTTCATATACTCATTTATCACAAATCAAACCCATCATGATCATCAGGGGACGGCAGTGCGGGGGGCTCCACAAGGGAGAGAACAGAGTATAAGAAGGAAATGTGGAAACATGTACATGTATAGTACACTGGGTTGGATCCCATTTTTGTTAGCTGGAGAATATGATCCTTGAAGGGGTTGTCCAGGATTATGATATTGATGAGCTGTGGTTAGGATTGATGGGAGTCCGACACCTGGCACCACCATCGGTTAGCTTTTCTCACCTCTGTGTGAAGTTTTCTGGCCGTTCTCGGATATTGGAGTTTAGCTCCCATTAAAAGACAACCCCTTTAAAAATAAATGGAATGCTAGAGTCCTTTACCCCTTTAAAGAGAACCTTCTTGTATTCTGCATATGCTAATGAGACAGGACTCATCTGGCGATGCTTCTCTTCCCCCAGACTAGTCCTGTCTTGGATCTCGTAATCACTCTTCACTGGGGAGTTCTCCTTCAATGGAAGTCTTCAAACAGAGTCTAGACAGACATCTCTGTCTGGGATGGTTTAGTGAATCCTGCTTTGAGCAGAGTGTTGGACCAGATGACCCAGAAGGTTCCTTCCAACTCTACCATTCTATGATTCTATGACATCCTCTATGCTAGTCCCGTCTTGGAAAGACCGGGAGGAGTCAGTCACATATGCAAGATATCGACAGTCCTGCCAAGACTTTTATGGTGCCCTGATACCCCTTATACGCCAGTCTTAGCCGCTCACCCAGCCAAATCAGATCTCTTACTTTGCACTGATGAGGGGCAATCACCCCGAAACACTGTATCTGTAAATTGGGATTCTGGTTTGGCTTTTATTCTAAGTGATATGGCAAGACTCAATAAAAGGTTCGATATTGACTCTTAGGATTGCTACTTCCAATAGGGGGCACTAGAGTTCAAGTCCTCGTCCTCTCTAAAGAGACAATTTGCTATGAAAGAGGTTACCATAAACTTGGTAGACCTTGACTTTCGCCTTGTGTCGGCACCACAAGTAAACTCATGAACAATTTTGTAACACTCGGATGACATTTGTTGAAGTTCTTCTGTATTTCGTGTTGGGTTTTTCCATTTTCAAATCTGACAAATTTTATTTCTGGACCTTCTTCTGTATGTGTGTAATATTCCGTGTTTGTTTTCCGACAGATGAATTTTCCAATATTTTTCAGTCCACGTGATTTTTTTTTTATGTGTAGGCCTCATTGTTTGATTCTGATGCTCATTTTTCTTTCTGTGTTCATATTCAGGTGTTTTGATGTCGGCCTCCACCGCTTTCTCTTGAGGTAAGTCTAAAATGCGCTAACACTCGGGAGTAAATTATTGGCTTTTAGTCAGGTTTCACTGATTTTTCTCATAAGTGATTAAAACAGACTCGTTTCTGGATCAGGTTTTCATTGGCGTTTCGTCCATTGCATCCTTGCAACAAAAAAAAAAAAAAAAAAACTGAAAAAAATTGAAAACTGATGGGAGTTTTCTAACTTCTCCTGGCATCCAGACAGTGAAAAAAGGACTGCAGTAGGATGCAACTAGGATGCTATCAGTGAGCTAAGTTTTTTACTGAACCATAGATTTGAGTGTACAATTTTTATCATTGGATCACAATGCAGTGTGTGCAGAATTATTAGGCAAGTTGTATTTTGATCACATGATACTTTTTATACATGTTGTCCTACTCCAAGCTGTTCAGGCTTGAGAGCCAACTACCAATTAAGTAAATCAGGTGATGTGCATCTCTGTAATGAGGAGGGGTGTTGTCTAATGACATCAGAACCCTATATAAGGTGTGCTTAATTATTAGGCAACTTCCTTTCCTTTGGCAAAATGGGTCAGAAGAGAGATTTGACGGCTCTGAAAAGTCCAAAATTGTGAGATGTCTTGCAGAGGAATGCAGCAGTCTTGAAATTGCCAAACTTTTGAAGCGTGATCACCGAACAATCAAGCGTTTCATGGCAAATAGCCAACAGGGTCGCAAGAAGCGTGTTGGGCAAAAAAGGCGCAAAGTAACTGCCCATGAATTGAGGAAAATCAAGCGTGAAGCTGCCAAGATGCCATTTGCCACCAGTTTTGCCATATTTCAGAGCTACAACGTTACTGGAGTAACAAAAATCACAAGGTGTGCGATACTCAGGGACATGGCCAAGGAAAGGAAGGCTGAAAAACGACCACCATGGAACAAGAAACATAAGATAAAACGTCAAGACTGGGCCAAGAAGTATCTTAAGACTGACTTTTCAAAGGTTTTATGGACTGATGAAATGAGAGTGACTTGATGGGCCAGATGGATGGGCCAGAGGCTGGATCAGTAAAGGGCAGAGAGCTCCACTCCGACTCAGACGCCAGCAAGGTGGAGATGGGTACTGGTATGGGCTGGTACAGTAGCGTAGCTACCAGGGGGGCAGAGGGTGCGGCCACTGTGCAGGGAGGAGGTGACAGGACGCTGCTCCTCTCCAGAAGACCCAGCCACATACTGTATCTGCACTCTCTGAGACACTGGAGAGCAGCTGAATCTAATGGTTCCTCAGACAAGACTGGTCAGTAATGTGCACTGATAGACGTGACCCCGGCTGCAGGACCCCACAGATGAGGATATACGTCTCCTTTTTATATATAGGAAAGAAACATATCCTCATCTGTGGGGTCCTGCAGCCGGGGTCACGTCTATCAGTGCACATCACTGACCAGTCTTGTCAGTATATATAGTATATATACCTTGGATTTACTGATATGAGATCATACAGACATTGGACTGATAGATCCTGACCCCGGCTATAGGAGATATATATGTATAGATATATATGTATAGATATATATATATATATATATATATATATATATATATATATAGCAGTCCTATAGCCGGGGTCAGGATCTATCAGTCCAGTGTCTGTATGATCTCATATCAGTAAATCCAAGGTTGTAAACACAAAACCCCCATTATAAAACCTTTTATTAAAATAAAAGTTTCAGTGAGTTTATACAGTGTGATAAATAGCCAGACAGAAGAAAAAAGCATCATAAGTAAGTGTGTATAGAAAATCACATATGGGTGCGGGCCCCTGAACATATACTCAGTCTAGACAACAAGACCCCAAAGGGGGAGAAGGGAAAAAGAGGGGAGTAGACGAGCCAGGGGGTGTACTTTCTTCTTTAGAAGTAATATTCTACCTCCCCCTCTTTCTTCTGGTTGGCTCCTTTCCTTTTCCCTCTTTGGGATCTTGTCCAGACAACAGTATTTTTTTAGGGTTAGGCTACTTTCACACTTGCGTTATTAGGCGTACATCGCAATGCGTCGTTTTGGAGAAAAAACATCCTGCAAAGTTGCCTGCAGGATGCGTTTTTTCTCTATTGACTTGCATTAGCAACGCATTGCGACGTATGGCCACACATCGCATCCGTCGTGCAACGGATGCGTAGTGTTTTTGGCAGAAGCGACGCACAAAAAAAGTTCAATGTAGCTTTTTTTGTGCGTCGTGACCGCCATTTTCGACCGCGCATGCATGGCCGAAACTCTGCCCCCTCCTTCCCGCTAATCGCAATGGGCAGCGGATGCGTTGTAAAACTGCATCCGCTGCCCACATTGTGCTACATTTAACACACTGTCCAGCGGTACATCGGGCTGACGTATGGCGATGGCCCCGTACCGATGCAAGTGTGAAAGTAGCCTTACCTGGATAAATTCTGGAAGCTATACCAATACACTGGCCTCTATACGCACCCACTGGCTGTTTCTATTTTCTTCTATTTAGCTCTTTGTTAAGTATATCAGGCCTGTAAAAGTAGCAGCCCACAGACAGGGACAGTGACCAGATTCTAAAGAATAGGAGCTATTGCAAGTTCCATTATACAGCATGGGAGCTACTGCGGGGGTCATTATACAGTGTGAGAGATAATGCAAGGGCCGTTATACAGTTTGGAAGCTGCTGTCGGGCCATCATACAGTGTAGGGGCGTATATACAGTGTTGGGACCACTGTGGGGGCTGTAAAGGGTTTGGGGCTACTGTGAAGGCACATAGACATTTTAGTATGTAAGAGCACAATGGTGGCATTACTATGTGAAGCAGTATGAGGAACAATGCTTTTGTACCACACAGCAGGTGCAGTAATAGGGACCTATATGGAGCAGCCGCTCAGTATTGGGGTATCAGGTGCAGTAATAGGGACCTATATGGAGCAGCCGCTCAGTATTGGGGTATCAGGTGCAGTAATAGGGACCTATATGGAGCAGCCGCTCAGTATTGGGGTATCAGGGGCAGTAATAGGGACACATACGGCAGCAGCGGTTCAGTATTGGGGTATCAGGGGCAGTAATAGGGACACATACGGCAGCAGAGGCTCAGTATTCGGGTATCAGGTGCAGTAATAGGGACCTATATGGAGCAGCGGCTCAGTATTGGGGTATCAGGGGCAGTAATAGGGACACATACGGCAGCAGAGGCTCAGTATTGGGGCATCAGGTGCAGTAATAGGGACACATACGGCAGAGGCTCAGTATTGGGGCATCAGGTGCAGTAATAGGGACACATACGGCAGCAGCCGCTCAGTATTGGGGCATCAGGTGCAGTAATAGGGATACATACAGCAGAGGCTCAGTATTGGGGCATCAGGTGCAGTAATAGGGACACATACGGCAGCAGCGGCTCAGTATTGGGGCATCAGGTGCAGTAATAGGGACACATACGGCAGCAGCGGCTCAGTACTGAGGTATCAGGTGGAGTTATAGGGACACATACGGCAGCAGCGGCTCAGTATTGGGGCATCAGGTGCAGTAATAGGGACACATACGGCAGCAGTGGCTCAGTATTGGGGTATCAGGTGCAGTAATAGGGACACATACGGCAGCAGCGGCTCAGTATTGGGGTATCAGGTGCAGTAATAGGGACACATATGGCAGCAGCGGCTCAGTATTTGGGCATCAGGTGCAGTAATAGGGACACATACGGCAGCAGCGGCTCAGTATTGGGGCATCAGGTGCAGTAATAGGGACACATACGGCAGCAGTGGCTTAGTATTGGGGTATCAGGTGCAGTAATAGGGACACATACGGCAGCAGCGGCTCAGTATTGGGGTATCAGGTGCAGTAATAGGGACACATACGGCAGCAGCGGCTCAGTATTGGGGTATCAGGTGCAGTAATAGGGACACATATGGCAGCAGCGGCTCAGTATTGGGGCATCAGGTGCAGTAATAGGGACACATACGGCAGAGGCTCAGTATTGGGGCATCAGGTGCAGTAATAGGGACACATACGGCAGAGGCTCAGTATTGGGGCATCAGGTGCAGTAATAGGGACACATACGGCAGCAGTGGCTCAGTATTGGGGTATCAGGGGCAGTAATAAGGACACATACGGCAGCAGCGGCTCAGTAGATGATGATGGGGCTGGAATATGAGAAGTGAAATGTGTCTTTGTTGTATTCTCTGTAGCCGAGTCGTTGCTGGAAGAAGTTGTCATGTCGGTCTGGGTCAGTTGGAAAAGACGGGAAAGGTGACGACTCCATCAGAAAGAACGTCAGTGGTAAGTCACCATCTGTAACTGTGCAGTGATCTATGTTCCGTAGGACTGGTAGTGATGGTCTTTGTGGAGTTTATTTTAGTTACAGGGGGATCATCGGCTGAGGTTCTTATACACGCAATTACAGTGCCACACCGTAGTTGTAGGCATGGAGTGAAGCTCAACTCCCAGACCTACTGCCAGTTTCTGGAAGACAACTTCTTCAAGCAGTGGTACAGGAAGAAGTCGGTATCGTTCAAGAAAAACATGATTTTCATGCAGGACAATGCTCCATCACATGCCTCCAACTACTCCACAGCGTGGCTGACCAGTAAAGGTCTCAAAGAAGAAAAAATAATGACATAGCCGCCTTGTTCACCTGATCTGAACCCCATAGAGAACCTGTGGTCCCTCATAAAATGTGAGATCTACAGGGAGGGAAAACAGTCCACCTCTCGGAACAGTGTCTGGAGGCTGTGGTGGCCGCTGCACGCAATGTTGGTTGTAAACAGATCAAGCAACTGACAATCTATGGATGAAGGCTGCTGAGTGTCATCATAAAGAAAGGGGGCTATATTGGTCACTCATTTTTGGGGGGTTTTGTTTTTGCATGTCAGAAATGTTTATTTCTAAATTTTGTGCAGTTATATTGGTTTACCTGGTGAAAATAAACAAGTGAGATGGGAATATATTTGGTTTTTATTAGGTTGCCTAATAATTCTGCACAGTAATAGTTACCTGCACAAACAGATATCCTCCTAAGATAGCCAAATCTAAAAATAACCCACTCCAACTTCCAAAAATATTAAGCTTTGATATTTGTGAGTCTTTTGGGTTGTTGATCTAATAAAAATAATCCTCTAAAATACAGCTTGCCTAATAATTCTGCACGCAGTGTAGGAGATGTGACACCTGACTGCATGTGCCTTAGGAGTCCAAAAGACCCTTCTACCAAATAGGAAGACACTAGCATTATATAAGGCACATGGTAGTTGGGGGTATTTATCAATATCAATAAATCTAGGTGATAACTTGTTGATCGGTGGGGGTCCGACTGCTGGGACCCACACGAATTGGCAAAACGAAGAGCTTTTCTTCCCCCTTAGAATGGATCGGCAGTGTTCATGCTCAACCTGCACTCAGTTAAATTGCTATGTTGCTGCCGAGCGCTGGACTCGCCTCTTTTCAGCACCACCATAGACAATGAATGGCGCAGTGGTCGGGTCTGTAACATCATTTTGTAGTGGCGATTATAGTTCCCCATTCTTCTGATAAATGGACCGTTGGATCTCCCATGATTAGCAAATTATACGACATTTTGCGGTTAGGCGAGATAACCTCTTTTCATCTGAAAACCCCTCTAAGGCTATGTGCACAGTTGTCATTTTTGCAGCTTTTTTCCCTCCCTTTTTTTTTACAGTGCTAGCAAAGTAAATAAAATTAAAAAAATCTCATTCTCACCCTGCATTTTTTTTCCTTGCATCTTTTGAGATTTCTGGGCAAAATCTGCAGCTTGTCAATTCTTTTTCATCCATTCAAATGACTAGTGAAAAAAATACATACAAAAGGAACAGTTTTTCCTGCCAACACTGCTTTTTATGTAGAAAAATCCGCATCGTGTGAACATACCTTTTTGGGTTTTGTTTTTACGGTGTGCTGTAATTAAGACTTGGAAACGTGGCACTCCAGGTCAGGTACTATTACGGAGATCCCAAACTTCAGTTGATTTTTATTTATTTTTTTTAATCTTGAATTTTTTTTTTCTTAACGTCTGTAAAGAAAATTGGTTTCTCTTGTCATTTTCCGAGACAGGTGACATTTTTATTTTTCCGTCTATGGAGCTGTATGAGGGTTTTTTTTTTCTTCCTTATGGAAAACTGTAGGAGACTAGAAAGGAACGCGGGCAGAAGTGCGGAAAGACATTTTTTAAATATAAAGCATGAGAAAAAAACGTTTGGCCTATGTGCACATGAAGTCTTTTAGACTGTGTGCACACGCTAATAAATTAGTGCGGATCTGCAGCGGATTTTTCCGCGCAGAAACACTGCAGTTCCGCAAAGTGATTTACAGTACAATGTAAATCAATAGAAAAAAAAAAAGCTGTGCTAATGGTGCGGAAAAATCCGCATGAAAGCCGCTGCGGATCAAAAGAAGGAGCATGCTACTTCTTTTGTACGGAACTGCGGCTTTTCTGCACCCTTCCATTATAGAAATCCGCAGGGGTAAAAAACGCAGAAAATCCGCAACAAAACCGCACAAAATCCACGGCAAATCTGCACCTGCGTTTTCTGTCAGGAGATGCAGATTTTGTGCGGAAAATTCTGCATCCCAATCCGCAACGTGTGCACAATACCTTAAACTTAGGCAAACTTGCTGAGTTTTTCAAGCAGAAGATAGTCTGAAATTATTCTCGGCAGCGCTGGTCCTGTTTATACAGGGCTATGTGCTGCCGAGAATAGTGATCTTTTGTGCAAACCAAGATCATTTCACGCGACGAACAAGTGTCTTGCTTGTTTTTTTGGTTAACCGTGAGCCTATTTACAATGGACAATTATTGTGAAACTGTTATAATCGTACAGTGTAAAAGGATCGTAACTTCAGATATTTAGAAAAACCCAAAAGGAAAAGACACCATCTCTAGATAGCCGTTTCAGGGTTATTGGCCTTTGTCTGCGCAGATTTGGATACTCATTGAAGTGTCGAACATTGACTCATTGGCTAGGATCTAAGGCAGTGTTCTCCAACTTGGGTCCTCAAGAGCCACCAACAGGTCATGTTTTCAGGATTTCCTTAGTGTTGCCCAGGTGATGGAATTATTGACTGTCCAGGTGACACAGTTATCACCTGGACAATGATAAGGAATTCATGAAAACATGACTTGTTGGTGGCTCTTGAGGAGTGGAGTTGAAGAACACTGATCTAAGGGTTAACTTTTCTCCTTGTGAAGAGTGACAAGCCAAGCCAGTCAAGTGGAGGTTCTGATTTGCTTCTCTAGCAATCCTGCGAGCAGCTCTCACTCATTTTGCTTGGTCTTCCAGACCTTATCTTGACCTTCACTGTTCCTGGTAACTGCCATTTCTTAATTACATTTTGAACTGAGGTAAGGACAACTTGAAAACGCTTTGCTATCTTCTTACGGCCTTCTTCTGCTTTGTGGGTCTTCACCATTTTTATTTTCAGAGTGCTAGGAAGCTGCTTAGAAGAACACATGACTGCTGTTTTTTGGCAAGGTTAAAGGAGGCTGGGTTTTTATAAAACTGAGAAATTGGCATCTCTTGGCTTTTCCTAACGATGAGAGTGAACAAGCCATAATCCTAACAGGCGAATTAAGGTCTTAAACCTTCGTCAAAGTTATCTGAGCACACAAATCCCAAACTTTTGCATCGGCCCATTTTACCTTTTTATAATGTAATGAAATTACAATATTTACAGCCTAAAATACAAAGGAAATGTGTCGTCTTTATCTTTAGACCTTTTAGAGATCATTTCATCTTCATCTTAACTGTTCACAATAACAGTAATTTTGACCAGGGGGTCCAATCTTTTACATGCTACTGTATCATCTCTTCAATGTATCATTTTCCATACGACAGTCACAGTTTGATGCCAAACTTCTAAGTAGAATTGTATCACAGACGGATCACTGTCTAATTGTCTTCACACACCTCGGCAACAAAGCCGCCGCTCGGAGACAACACATGAATATGGAGCAGATCTCTTTGTCTAGTCAGAAATTGGCGCACGCTACGATTCACACCACTAAACAGATTCATTTGTATAAAGCCACTTCATAGATTCCCTCAGTAGATACTTTACATATCTGCGGCCAGCAGCTGCCGGATCTGTATCTAGAGGATGGATACATAATACACCAAATTGCATCGTATCTGCATTCTCCATCTCAAATAATGGCGATAGAAGTAATTCCTGGGAATAACTATTCCACTTCTAATCATGTAGCTGATCTCTAGACTTTTAGGGTATATAAAAAAAATTGCATTTTTGACACATTTTTCTTGGCATCATTTTACAGTAGTAGCAAATGGAGTGAGATTTTTGAAATCTCATGCATGTGCTGCTTATTTTTTCCTTGCATATTTGAAGCAGTTTCATGCAAGTGTTTTGGTGTTTTGCAGTGTTTTTCACCCATTCAATTGAATAGGATAAAAAAAAACGCATAAAAAAATGGGCTAAATGCAAAACGCTATGTGTGGGGAAAACCAACCCTGAAAACACCATCCCCACCGTGAAGCATGGTGGTGGCAGAATCATGCTATGCGGAGGCTTTTCTTCTGCAGGGACAGGGAAGCTGGCGAGAGTCGATGGTAAGATGGATGGAGCTAAATGCAGAGTAGTCCTGTAGGAAAACTTATAAGAGGCTGCAAAAGACTTGTTTATGGGGCGTAGGTTCATCTTTCAACAGTGCAAAGACTTGCGGCAATAATTACAGCGAAAGGTGGTTTTACAAAGTCCTGACTCAGGAGGGCTGGATACAAATGCTCGTCTCAATTTTCAGATTTCTATTTTTAAAATAATTAGAAACCCATGAATCCTTTCCTTTACACTTCCCAAATGCTTGCTACTTTGTGTTAGTTTATCAAATAAAATCTCAATAAAAAACATTTGAGATTCTTTAACTAGAAGTAAATGTTCCCAATTTGTAAATGGAGGAAATATCCTATAAAAGTGTTACTTGTAAAATGACAAGTTATCCGCTATCCACAAGATAAGGTATAACTTGTTGATTGTTGAAGGTCTGACCACTGGGACCACCAGTGATCCAGAGAACTAGGCTTTGCAGTCCTATCATGAATGGAGTAAAGGTGCGTATGCTTGACCTCCAGTTCCATTTATTGATTATGGGACTGTTAGAGAAAGCCCAGTATAACACTTGTTATCTCCTATAGTTCCATAGACAGTGGTTGTCGAACATGCGGATCTCCGCTCGATTTAAGAACCTTGCTCTTTACGATTGTTGTTCTTCCTAGTGGTCGGACCCCAAGTGATCAGCAAGTTAGCCCTATCCTATGCATAAGGCACAACACGTTATTCTCGGAATAACCCTTTAATCTTTTAGATCGAAGGAAGATGACAATGACCAGTCAATGGGTGGAGGAAAAAAAGGTCTACCTTCACCTATCTAAGACCTTAGACAAAGTGGTGGCTGCGCATGTATGGTTCTCCATTCATTTGTAGGGGGCTCCAAATATTGACGCTTTCTGTGTCGTTCTTGGAACTCGCATCCTAATAAAAGAATATTCCAAGCCGCGCATGCACAGCCACCGCTCCATTCTAGGAGGCCTAGTTCTCGAGAGTGATTCCGGTCCTGTGGATATGCTATACATGTTTAAGATGCGGATGCCCCTTTAACCTGGTACATCCATGTAATGCTACAAATGCATTGACTACTATTGTACAATTCTGTATAAGTCAAGTTTTAGGAATCATTTTGTTTTCTCTAATCATAGAAGAATAATGTTTATAGAATAGAATCGTGTCACATTAAATACACAATTTATGTCGCCTGATGCCTATAAACTGGGAAATTAGGAAAGTACCATATCATCAGGCGCTCAGAGGTTTACTGTGTTTTCTCCCCCCTCCTCCCCAGTAGTCATCGTTTTTGGCGCACCGACACCGTACTTTGAAATATGAGACTGCTGTTTTTAATGTCCACATCAGCTGGACGTCTGAGAAATGTCTTTCCTGTGCAGATATCTGCAATTTCCTGTAATGGAATCGTGAAATTGGTGCTAATTACTGTATTTCGTACTAGTGTTGTTTAAGGCGTTTGAAGCCTAGCAAAAAGTCCTGTATTGTTTTGTTTTGTTTTTGTTTTTTTCACATTTTTTTGCAATTAAGTTCTGACACACTGATTGCATCCGTAACACAGAGAGGTTTGTTCTCATTGAAGATCTTAACAAATAAACAATAAAAAAGGAAAGGAAATTATTATTGAGACATTCTACATTTCATAGATTTAGGGCAAGCTCAGGGAAATCTGTTGGTGGGTTTTGCTATGTAATATGAGAGCAGAATGATGTAGGGGCTGAGACCCTGATTGCAGCAATGTGTCGCTTACTGGGCTGCTTGCTATTTTTTTATGCAAGTTTTCTCTGCTGCAGATCTAGCGGAGCTCAGAATGCAGAGCTGTGTGTAGCCCCGCCTACCTCACTGATTGGCTGCTTTCTGTGTACATTGTAAATTGACAGAAAGTTGCTAATCAGTGCTGGGGCCATGGTTGGACTAGGAGGCACGAGACACCCAGTCCTGCAGTGATAATCTCCTGGTGATAAAACATTCATTTTAATAAATCAGTAATACATCCTAGAATCAGGCTTGCAGCAGCTACATCAGGCTAATACTCTTTGACCCTAATTCCATTTTGCTCCCTTCAACAGGACTTCTCCTGTGGTGCATCTAAGACTGTCAGCTGTTGTGGGCCAGGACCTCTCTATTTCTGACCCATTGTTCCACAGCCAGCACTGAAGATGGGAATTTTCTGAAACGTAATGTGTTAGGGGCTGACTAGACTGGGGTGAGGACACTTAAGAACTGCCTAGTTATAGTTCTTTTTACCCACCTGTCCTCGGGTTTCCCTTGCTCCTCTTCCTTCACCTTGGTCCACTGCCCTGTGTTGTGCTCGACGTCGGGTTTTGAAGGGTGCCAGGCGTGGCTCAGTCACATCATATCCATGTTCCTATTAAGACCCTTTACGACACACACACTTATATCTTAGGATTGAGAGTCGAGACTTTAGTTTGGTGTACGCCACCTTCTGTGCACACTTGCTTCATTCCCTGCTGACTTCCACTTCATTCATAGAATCATAGAATGGTAAGGGTTGGAAGGGACCTCCTGGGTCATCGTGTCCAACCCCTTGCTCAAAGCAGGATTCACTAAACCATCTCAGACTGATGTCTGTCCAGCCTCTGTTTGAAGACTTCCATGGAAGGAGAACTCACCAACTCTCATGGCAGCCTGTTCCACTCATTGATCACCCTCAGTGTCAAAAAATTTTTTCTAATATCTAATCTGTGTCTCCTCCCATTCAGTTTCATCCCATTGCTTTTAGTCTTTCCTTGTGCAAATGAGAATAAAGATGATCCTTCTACAATGTGACAGCCCTTGAGATATTTGTAGACCGCTATTAAGTCTCCTCTCAGTCTTCTTTTTTGCAAGCTAAACATTCCCAAATCTTGTAAACGTTCCTCATAGGACATGGTTTGCAGACCGGTCACCATTCTGGTCGCTCTTCTTTGAACTTGCTCCAGTTTGTTGTCTTTTTTTTAAAGTGTGGTGCCCAAAACTGGAATACTGTGTCCAGTTATTCCAGATGAGGTCTGACCAAAGAGGAGTAGAGGGCAATAATGACTTCACGTGATCTAGACTGTATGCTTTTGTTAATACGTCCTAGAATGACATTTGCCTTTTTTGCTGCTGCATCACACTGTTGACTTATGTTCAGTCTGTGATCTATTCGTATACCCAAGTCTTTTTCACATGTGCTGATGCTTAGCCCTATTCCTCCCATTCGTCCTACTGCTCCCAAGATTCTTGAGCATGCCACGTCGTCGCTTCCCATGCACCATTCTGCCAGCGTCACTAATGCTCATGGTTCATATACACACCCAGTAGTAGTGATGCAGTAGTGGCATAGTCAGGAATAGAGCAAAGGTTTATGACCATGGACCAACCAAACCAAAGCAAGGATGAGAAAGGAGATTAGTCAAGAGCAAAGCTTAAGGTCTTCAGCAGAAGCGTGGTCAGGGTGTGACAAATTCATCACCAGGAGAGTGGTCGAGATACTATGAGTTTGTCACCAGAAGAGTGGTCGAGATGCGACAAGTCTCAGAGAAGGCGAGAAAGAAGCATTTCAGTAACTGAGCCAAGACTTTTCTCTAGGAGAATTGTCAGGATGTGCCAAATCAGAGAACAAGACAGGAGCATTGTAAGAAACTATGAAAGGGTCATCACCAGAAGAGAGATCAGGATACGACAGGGTAGAGGATAAGACAGGAACATAATCTGGTATGAAGCCAAGTGGCAGAGTCAAGAGTACCAGGAAAAAGGCAAACAATCGCAAAGACAAAAGCAAAATACAAAAACAAGGCCAAGATCAGGATTAGGATCAGGATTGAAAAGAAAGCAAGAGCAAGGTATGAACCTCAATAAGCAGGCAAAGCAGTGGAGGACGCCAGACTTGATATGACCCACAAGTATCGGTTGTCTGGAAACATGTCTTCATTGGCCAAGGAAAGGAGAGTCACACATGGGTACAGGAAGGGCACAGTCATGATTGGGGCCAGTGGAATGGGTGACGTCTACCATATAGTCCTGATTTTCACCCAAAGTAGTGGCCGCTCTTCATTATGTTTTGTTTTACTTATCATTTTACTTGTTACACCAACGTTGGCTCCCAGTTATAGCGCTAGCTTTTTGGGGGAAAAGACTCCATGTTTCTTTCTGCCTCCACACTCTTTCCGTAATCCTTGGTCCAATATTTCACTCCAATTTGCTAACGATACATGTCCTATGGAGAGCAGGAAATTGCGCAGATTCTCACCACAAATTAGGAAAAAGCATAAACCCAAAGGAGACTCCAAAAAAACCATCACAATGCCTAAACGGTACATGTACCCTTGTTCCTATGCTCGGCAGGAGTGAGACCCAAGTTCCCAGCACAGTGTAGATGTCAAACCCTCATCATATTGAAGCCCGTTATGTGGAGTATAAGAAAGAGACATTCTGTGACATATTTCCATATAAAATTGTTTTTATTTAGTTTTTTGTGTGTGTGTAAAGCCATGTTCTTCCTTGTGAACTATGAGCCTGAACAACTCCACAAGAATGATTTTACAAAGCTTTTTTTATTTCTTATATAATTTTAACAATTCCAACTTCTTCAGAGACCATAACACAGAAGATTGATGACCCGGAGTCACCGGCATAAACGTTTATTTTGCTACAAATAATTCCCGGCTTACGTAAGGAACCGCGAGTATTATTTAATGTCTAAAAATAGAAATCTTATAAGCCCAGCGGAGTCTAATTCAATTTCCTACACAAAGTATTGTAATTAGAGCACTGTTTGTGGAAATCATGGAGGTGCAAACTGGAAGATAATCTAACCGTGCCAAGAAAATTAACTTGTTCATAATGAACTAAAAGTCGTAAATGCTTCTTCATGCATTTGTGCCTTGTACTATTTTTATGTATCGTTAATTTTGACAATTAGATAAATCAATGTACTGAGATTGCAAAGGAGCAGGTAGTTGTTCATAGCAGACTCATAGATGACTAGTTGGGCCAGGATAAAGCAGGTGGGCCAAGATAAAGCAGGTTGGGCCTAGATAAAGCAGTTGGGCTAGGATAAAGCAGCTGGGCCAGGATAAAGCAGGTGGGCCAGGATAAAGCAGGAGGGCCAAGATAAAGCAGGTGGGCCAGGATAAAGCAGCTGGGCCAGGATAAAGCAGCTGGGCCATGATAAAGCAGGTGGGCCAGGATAAAGCAGCTGGGCCAGGATAAAGCAGCTGGGCCAGGATAAAGCAGGTGGGCCAAGATAAAGCAGGAGGGCCAGGATAAAGCAGGTGGGCCAGGATAAAGCACTTGGGCCAAGATAAAGCAGGTGGGCCAGGATAAAGCAGGTGGGCCAGGATAAAGCACTTGGGCCAGGATAAAGCAGGTGGCCCAGGATAAAGCAGGTGGGCCAGGATAAAGCAGGTGGGCCAAGATAAACCAAGCGGGCCAAGATAAAGCAGGTGGGCCAAAATTAAGCAGTAGGGCCAGGATATAGCAGGTGGGCCAGGATAAAGCAGGTTGGCCAAGATAAAGCAGGTTGGCCAGGATAAAGCAGTAGGGCCAGGATATAGCAGGTGGGCCAGGATATAGCAGGTGGGCCAGGATAAAGCAGGAGAGCCAAGATAAAGCAAGTGGGCCATGATAAAGCAGGTGGGCCAGGATAAAGCAGGTGGGCCAGGATAAAGCAGGTGGGCCAAGATAAAGCTGGTGGGCCAGGATAAAGCTGGTGGGCCAGGATAAAGCAGGTGGGCCAAGATAAAGCAGGTGAGCCAGGATAAAGCTGGTGGGCCAGGATAAAGCAGGTGGGCCAAGATAAAGCAGGAGAGCCACGATAAAGCAGGTAGGCCAGGATAAAGCAGGTGGGCCAAGTTAAAGCAGGTGGGCCATGATAAAAGCAGGTGGGCGAAGATAAAGCTAGTGGGCCAAGATAAAGCAGGTGGGCCAGGATTAAGCAGGAGAGCCACGATAAAGCAGGTAAGCCAGGATAAAGCAGGTGGGCCAAGATAAAGCAGGTAAGCCAGGATAAAGCAGGTGGGCCAAGATAAAGTAGGTGGGCCAGGATAAAGCTGGTGGGCCAAGATAAAGCAGGTGGGCCAAGATAAAGTAGGAGAGCCACGATAAAGCAGGTAAGCCAGGATAAAGCAGGTGGGCCAAGATAAAGCAGGTTGTCCAGGATAAAGCAGGTAGGCCAAAATAGTGGGCCAGGATAAAGCAGGTGGGCCAGGATAAAGCAGGTAGGCCAGGATAAAGCAGGAGGGCCAGGAAAAAGCAGGTGGATCGGGATAAAGCAGATTGGCTAAGATAAAGCAGGTGGGCCAGGATGACTCCGGTCTGGTGGATGTTATGGGCCTAAGCTTGGTACATAATTCCGATATGGGGCAGCATGGGGGCCTTGGGTTCAAATCCCACCAAGGACATCTATAAGAAATTTGTATGTTCTCCCCATGTTTGCGTCGTTTCCTTCCACACTCCAAAGACATACTGATAGGGAATCTAGATTGTGAGCCCCAGTGGAGACAGTGATGATAAGCGCTGTGGAATATGATGGCGCTATGCAAGTGAGAAAATATCCCAGAATTCCCATTTCCGTAGTACACATTGCACTTTGCAGGCAGCTGTTTTGATCTTATTGGATCATCTCGATCACATCGGGCCACTCTGACACCGTGACTGACGCATTTCACGTCCTTAAATTCCATTTTTCTCAAATTGAGGTTTTAGAAAATACTGTAGTATCAGTTTCAAATTAATCCCTATTCGGTAAAGAAAAATCTCCTCTCCGCTTTTCACTGTCTGATGCCGATAAACAAGATAAAACGCCGGGCTCTAATTAGCGTGACACTTGTGTCTATGTAGACTGAACGCGCTCTGATCAGATCGCACACATGACATTTGCTTCTTCTACCCGACTCTATTCACACAGAGGAAACATTACCTCCTTTGTTTTCTAATCTTTGTAGAGATTATAGTGAGAATTTCTTCAGAAAATTACATCTTTGTTTTATTTATTTATTTATTTAAATATAAACACCGTTCCATCAAAAATATTTTCCAATTAGCGTAGAATTCTTTTTTTTTTCCAGTTTTCTTGTATTTTTGTTATCTGCAGCCTGACATTATATTCTATTTTATGTCTGGATTTTTTGTAAAGAGCTTCAAGATATACAGTGGATATATAAAGTCTACATATCCCTGTTAAAATGCCAGATTTATGTCCTATAAAAAAAAATATCATACCAAGAAGAATCATTACAGAACTCTTTCCACATTTAATGTTGCCCATAATCTGTATAATTCAATTGGAAAATAAGCTGAAATCTTTTTTGGATGAAAAAAGAAAAGTAAAAAACTAAAATAATGCGGTCGCATAAATAGGCACACCCTTAAGCTGATACTTTGTTGATGTCCCCTTTGAATTTATAACAGCATTCAGTCATTTTTGGATAGGAGTCTATCAGCGCGGCACTTCCAGTATCGGCAGTCTCTGCCCACTCTTCCTTGCAATAACGCCACATCTGTCATATTGCTGGGAAATTTCCTGTGTACAGCGCCCTCTTCAGGGCACAAATAGATTTTCAATTGGATATAGGTTTGGGCTCTGGCTGGCACTTTCCAAAACCTTAATCCTCTTCTGATGAAGCCATTCTTTTGCTAAATTGGAGGTAGTTTGGGGTCACTATCTTGCTAATAGGTGAAATTCATTTTCAGCTTTTTAGCAGAGGCCTGCAGGTTTTGTTGCAAAATTGACTGATATTTGGAACTGTTCATAATGCCCCAGATTCAGTTTCCACAAAACAGCCCCAAATCATAATGTGGCCTCCACCATGCTTCACTGTGGGTATGTAGAGGGATGTGTAGACTCTTTATATTCACTGTTGGTTAAACAAATAGTACTTTTTACTTGTTGGACCCTATTTGGTGTATATCTTAAAGCAGTTGATAACAATATTTACCATCTATCCATGTACATGTTCACTTGGCCTTCCATGAATCGGTTTCTAGCTGTACAGGACCCCTTCCCGCTGATAGTCTGGAGAGTTCATCAATTTGATCACTGGGTTAGATTACTACCACCAAAACCATGCAATGCATACACCTACCAATCAATTCCTCTGCAAACCTATAAATGCTCCATTTTATGTCATCTGTATAAGCATGGCCCTCCTATCTCTCTCTGGAATTCTAAGATGAACAAGCTTTATTGTCTGGAGGACCTTTCTGCTTCCTTGCACAATTCATATGATAGATTCTTTAAGATTTGGTATTACGGGAATGACTGAAGAATACTAATTCCCTTTGGGAGACTCTGAGAGTCAATCACATGGCTTCTATACCCTGGTTAAGGAGCCTTCCTTCAACACCCCCGCCCCAGCTCACCTTTTTTTGTGGATCTTCTTATTTTTTGCTGATCCCACCCCTCTTATTTTCTCTTCTTTTCAATCTTTTCCATTTTCACACTCTTCCTCTTCTTTTGTCTTTTCTATAAGTGTTTATTTGATTAGCAGTGTGTGCTTGTGGCAGGTTGGGGCTTGCTCCTTGCTGTTACAGGATATCCTGTCTATATATTATTGTTATTTATTATTATAGCGCCATTTATTCCATGGCGCTTTACAATATTATGCACATTATGTAATAATTAAATATAGGAGAAAAGAATGAACCTTTAATATCAGGATAAAAAGATACAGTATATTGACCCCTATAACTGGTAGCAAAGAGAGCCCCCTTGTACTTTTTTGAAGCTCTTTTTTTGGTATGTTACTTAGGCCCGCCATATGGATGCAATAAATGGGGGTCCAACCTCTGGACACTTGCAGTCTCTTCTGTCCGATACTAACAAGTCCTTCATTATCCCCTATCCATCGGGATCTTCTTGCCGCCTTTCTTACAGCTTTATTGCAGACTCAATTCTTGGGTTTCAGTTATAGCGTAAAGAGACTTATAGGCCATGAAATGGTTCTTTGAGAAATTAAACATGCAAATATCTTCTTATCCTCTTTAGAGGACTAGAATTGTAGTTCCACCTATTGGATGTAGCAACAGTTGCCAAGTCATAGGCCTTTCAACCAGCCAAATCAGATCTCTTGCTTTGCACTGATGAGGGGCCCAAACCCCAAAACATGTCTTCAAATGAAATGTTTTGTTTGGCTTCTCATTACTAGTCATATATTAAAGTGTCAATATTGAGTTTCAGGGTTGCTACATCCAGTAGGTGACACTAGAGTTCACATCATCTTCCACTGATGAGACTATGCATAAAGGATATAACTCTAAGATTAAAGTACAGTTTCCAGGGCAGGTCATGACAATGGCTGCCCGGGAACAGGAGCAGATAGCAAGAAGACCCCCAATAGATCCCAGTTTAGCAGTCTCAGATATATGCACCTTTGAGGGTGGAGTAGTGGGGTCTTTTGCAAAGAGAACCTTTCAATAATGCGCATTATTTTATCATTCACACCTGGTGGCTTCAACTGTCTGATGTTGATTGCTAACATGGGGCAGTCTGACAACCAGATCAGTTGCCTTTGCATTTGCCATATTAACCAACACGTGCAATATTGTATTTTCCAGGGATCTTATCTCGTGCGCTGTTTGGTTTCCCTGGTAGTGATTGTCCATGGAGGAAAATACATGTAGCGGGAACACTGTGTATATAAACAGTGATTATTATGTCTCTGTGATTGCTGACGAGCGGAGGATGACCCGGAGCTTCTGAGAGTACACAGCTATGCTCTCTGGTACTTCATGAGCTCATTAACATTTTATTATCCACAGCTGGTATGGAGGTACTGTGTCACCAGTCCTTGCCGAAAAAACAATAATTGGCCCCACTTTTAACCATATTTTCATACAACATGGTCACTTTATAGATGTCTGTACCGGTCAGCCTTGGGTTTGGGTTGGTACCAGACTTAAAAATGGTGCAGTAACTGACACAGACGCAGTACAATTACAATGAAACAGCTATTTACTTCTATGATGGCAACTAACTTAGCGGTTCCAGTCTCTCAAAGAGGGAATAGTCTTGTTGGTTACACACAATGGCAAAGAACAGTGCTTGATGGTTACACATCAGAGTTGAGGCACCGAACTTGGTGGTTACTTATGACTAAAGCGATTGTTTTTTGTACGTAAAATGTCCCCCAGCTGGTGGGTGCAGTCTGACCCCGACACTGTCTCAAATTACTTATTTAAACCAGATTGTCTCCGCTTGTAACCAGCCACTATATAGTTTAGTAGCCGGTGTTCTGCAACCACCTACGATATTCACAGCTACCTCATTCGCAGAATAGTCAGTCCATCAACTCAAAATATAACAGCAGTCTATAGCAGGCCCACGGTATAAGTTGGGCCCTGAAAATGCCCCATTGGATCTCAAAGTGGTATACCGGTAATAGCAGCAAACCATGCAGCCGCTATGGGACCCGTAAGTTGGGTGGACCTAGTGTCGAAAGCCACCGCACTCCCTCTGCCCAAAATCACATTTTTAATGATATTTGCTTGCTCCGGATACAGGTACCATTGAGTAGAAAGGTATAATGGAGCCTTCAGCGCCCTGTTCCACCATTTAGCCTACACGTCTGAGTCTCAGCGCAGTAGGCATTATGGCATCGAGAGATTGTGCCTTCTGCGCGAAGCAGCCGCTATGGGACCCGTAAGTTGGGTGGACCAAGTGTCGAAACCCACCGCACTCCCTCTGCCCAAAATCACATTTTTAATGATTTTTGCTTGCTCCAGATACAGGTACCATTGAGTAGAAAGGTATAATGGAGCCTTCAGCTCCCTGTTCCGCCATTTAGCCTACACATCTGAGTCTCAGCGCAGTAGGCATTATGGCATCAATAGATTGTGCATTCTGCACGAAGCAGCAGCGCATCAGAAATAGTTTTTTTTAATTTAACAGTAAGTCTTTGTAGGGGCATGGGGACCATCATACTGGGTGTGGGGGTCTGTGAGGGTTGGATGACAGTGGGGGCAATCATACTGAATGTGGGAACTGTGGGGGGGGGAACATTTTCCTGGGACCATACTCTACATGGGCTGCGAAAGGGGTATTGTAGTGGGTGAGAACACTAAGGGGCTTCACTGGGGACAGAATTACTGTATTCTTGCACAATACATCTCCACACCCTGTCTTTAAATGTCGGGAGGTATGTAGTTCTGTGATTGCGCCCATGTGCCGTGACCCCAACTAATCCACCAAATACTTTTTTTTAAGGGGGAAGGGGGAACTAATTAGGACTTATGTTATGGGTCTTCATGATTTCCATGTGCGCCCCTGTTTGCACAGCTATAAAATGCGAACATCCTTCACATAAAGTGTTTTGTAGCTGGCGCTGGACAGATGCAAGTCACGTTCTCTACATTTGTTATTCACAGTCTGTTGGAGGGGGAATGCTGGCGAGGATACCATGAACCTGTCACCGTTCCCCCTATGAGATCAGCACAGCGGACTGTAGAGATCCTCTGATGCCAGGAGTTACCTCATTCCATTTTATACATCAGTGTATAGGGAGATCAGAGCCCCGAAATCTTCCCTGCGGTCAATGCAAATTACCTATGCAGATGCCCCAGGCGGAGATGGTTTTTAGCCAATTACATAATAAGTAAGCAACCGTACAACATTCAAATGCGGTCATGACCAAAAATGACAATTATTCGCATAGACATGCAGAAAAAAGTGGCAGAAAACTTCAGTAGGTTTATAATAGGATTTATTCTAGAAGTTCCAAAAATTGCCCAAAATAAGCATCTGATATGGATGAATCAGTCCATGTCTGGCTGTGATACTAAACTAAGCTGCAGCGAGAAGCAATATCAATGGATGGAGGATTCTCTATAATAATCATTGCTCAGAAGGCACAAACAAAAACCACTTACCCCCTAAAGGCTCATAGTATAGAGGAGCACACAGAATAGCTGCATGAAATCCAAAATTACAGATTCACTATCAGACCTCGGCAGAGCTGAGTGCACGGATCCTATATGGAGTTTCTTTGATTCCTGATTGAAGAGTCGTAAGCATGTCACTGTATTTTCTGCCATATGCCACCATATAGTGTGCCATATGCCACCGTATAGTTGCCGCACAAAACCCATGGAGTTCTGCGGCTTCTGTGGTTGCCGTATTGCAACATCTGTAAAGAATACTTTAGAAAGAAAACTCTCCCAAAAGGTACCCAAAATGCTCCTGTAAAAAAAAGGTAGTCCTCTGGCCCTCACAGAAGTGTTGGCAAATTTCCCAGTCGACAATTTTTCGAAGGCTTCTTGCGCTTTCGCCTGGATGCTCCATCATTAGAAAGAGCTTGCGAGGAATATGGGGGATATAATTTAATGCCAATCAACTGGTTTATATCTTGTCTGAGATTATAGACCTCCTTTAAAGTGTGAAGCTGAGACAGGACACCTGGCTCAGCTGGTGGTCCAGCTTCAAAAACTCCTAGAGAAGCACACACCCCAAGCAGCCTAGCTGGTACCAAGACCTTTCTGGGATGATGAATCCCTGCTGTGAGCCCAAGCTGCTTAACTTGCTTCAAAGATCCCATCCAGACTTACAGGAGCATTAATTTCATGAAGAATCATGGAGTTATAATACGTCCTAGCCATAAACTGGTTACATTTTCGAAATCTCAGGAAAGGGCCGACCGCTCGTCAGGATCTCAACCCATTCTAGAATCCCGGGGTGGGGAGGTATGTAGAGTGGCTAGTGAGAAGCCAGGTAGCAAAGCCGTGTTTTGTCTTGGAACTGATGGCACCAAAACCGCTTTCCACCTTCCGGTGGGAAGTTATGATCCATCATAGGTTTTGCAGTTTCAGCTACCAAACGTGCTGTGTATCGCATTGGAAGAAACTGGAAACAGCTGACACCCCACACAGACCATGTGGCTGTGCAGCATCAAGGCCTAACTTCCAACTGGTAACTGACTATTGTATCATCTACTTATACTTGTTGTACCATCGCCTGTATTTGCATATCTGAATAGCGTGTATATTTATATATATCCATTGTGTATTGTCTAGTGTGCCCTTAATGCGATTAAATATCTAACCTTGGGCTGTTCTTTTATCTTGATCCACAAATCCACACATCCATGTTGTCGGTTTAACGTCACATGCTACCGGGACTGGTTTCTGGACCAATATAATCCCGTTAATGGACTGGGCTTATATTTAACAAGGAATTGGTGGCAGTCCTACCGGGCTCTGTTTCACAAGTTGTAGTGGGTCTCTCAGCCTGTCAAGGCTGTGAGCTAGAGTTGTGCCATGACGGCGGTCGTGTGGGCCATTCTCTCTCGCACCCTGTGCCTCCCTATGCCCATATGGACAGGGAGTGTCTGTGTAAAACTGTGCCAAGCTGACATTACGCATCCCCAGTGGGCGCGGAACGACGCGTTGGTAGTGATGGGCGACCGACTGCTCGATACTCAGTCGAGCAGTGCTGAGTATCATATGGTGTTCAAGAGAGAGAGAGAGGTTTTGATTTGAGGCACATTAGTTTTTAAAATCACTTTTAATTTTTATATGCACTCGTCACTGAACAGAGTGAGCCTCTGTCCGACACAGAAGAAGGGATCGAACGTGTTTAAAATCAACATTCCGAATTCTTTATTCCTTTACATAGGAAGTATGAACTGTAGCCAAACAAACACCTCACATGATCAGGCAGTCCCCCAAAAATTGAGTTTAGCCAATTTAAAGGGAACCTGTCACCAGGTTTTTGCTACCTAATTTGAGAGCAGTATAGTGTAGAGACAGATACCCTGATTCTAGGGATGTGTCACTTAGTAGGCTGCTTAGTGTAGTTTTTGTATAATCATTGTTTTATCAGCAGGAGATTATCACTGAAAGACTACTTGACCTGCTGTCAGGCAGTTCAACCACTCCCACACCACTGATTGGTCACTTTATGTACACTGTGTTTAGGCAGAAATCTGCTAATCAGAGGTGGGGGCGGGGTTACACACAGCTCAGTATTCAAAGCAGTGCTAGATCTGCAGCAGAGAAAACAGTTTTTAATCAAAACTGCTGCCACCATTAAAGAAAGCGACATAGCTGGAATCAGGGTCTCTGCCCCTACATCATGCTGCTTTCAGACGGGGTGGGAAAATTTTTTTTGAGGTGCAGAAATGCTGCAGATCCACAATTGATTTACAGTACAATGTAAATCAATGAGAAAAAAAAATGCTGTGCACACTTTGCGGAAAATCCGCTGTGGAAACGCTGCGGTTTAAAAGAAGTAGCATGTCACTTCTTTTTTGTGAATCTGCAGCGTTTTTGTACCCATTCCATTATAGAAAACCACAGGGGTAAAAAACGCAGCAAATCCGCAAGAAAACCACAGCAAAAACGCACAAAAAACGCTGCGGAACCGCACAAAAAGCGCAACAAATCCGCAGCTGCGTTTTCTGCCAGGAGAGGCAGAATAATCCGCAACGTCTGCACATAGCCTAAGTCTCATGTGTTTATACATCTTTACTAGAGACTTTGTTGCTGACACGGGTGGCAGTCTGCATATCCCTCTATGGATGTTAATCTCTGGGGAGGCTCAGAACACGGGCGGCACTCTGCCTCTCCCTCTATGGATGTTAATCTCTGGGGAGGCTCAGAACACGGGCGGCACTCTGCCTCTCCCTCTATGGATGTTAATCTCTGGGGAGGCTCAGAACTTGGGCGGCACTCTGCATGTCCCTCTATGAATGTTAATCTCTGGGGAGGCTCAGAACACGGCCGGCACTCAGCATGTCCTTCTATGGATGTTAATCTCTGGGGATTCTCAGAACACAGGGGGGGCACTCTGCATGTCACTCTATGGATGTTAATCTCTGGGGATTCTCAGAACACAGGGGGGGCACTCTGCATGTCACTCTATGGATGTTAATCTCTGGGGATTCTCAGAACACAGGGGGGGCACTCAGCATGTCCTTCTATGGATGTTAATCTCTGGGGATTCTCAGAACACAGGGGGGGCACTCTGCATGTCCCTCTATGGATGTTTATCTCTGGGGAGGCTCAGAATACGGACGGCACTCTGCATGTCACTCTATGGATGTTAATCTCTGGGGATTCTCAGAACACAGGGGGGGCACTCTGCATGTCCGTCTATGGATGTTAATCTCTGGGGAGGCTCAGAATACGGACGGCACTCTGCATGTCCCTCTATGGATGTTAATCTCTGGGGAGGCTCAGAATACGGACGGCACTCTGCATGTCCGTGTATGGATGTTAATCTCTGGGGAGGCTCAGAATACGGACGGCACTCTGCATGTCCGTGTATGGATGTTAATCTCTGGGGAGGCTCAGAACACGGGTGGCACTCTGCATGTCATAGTAACATAGTAACATAGTTAGTAAGGCCGAAAAAAGACATTTGTCCATCCAGTTCAGCCTATATTCCATCATAATAAATCCCCAGATCTACGTCCTTCTACAGAACCTAATTGTATGATACAATATTGTTCTGCTCCAGGAAGACATCCAGGCCTCTCTTGAACCCCTCGACTGAGTTCGCCATCACCACCTCCTCAGGCAAGCAATTCCAGATTCTCACTGCCCTAACAGTAAAAATCCTCTTCTATGTTGGTGGAAAAACCTTCTCTCCTCCAGACGCAAAGAATGCCCCCTTGTGCCCGTCACCTTCCTTGGTATAAACAGATCCTCAGCGAGATATTTGTATTGTCCCCTTATATACTTATACATGGTTATTAGATCGCCCCTCAGTCGTCTTTTTTCTAGACTAAATAATCCTAATTTCGCTAATCTATCTGGGTATTGTAGTTCTCCCATCCCCTTTATTAATTTTGTTGCCCTCCTTTGTACTCTCTCTAGTTCCATTATATCCTTCCTGAGCACCGGTGACCAAAACTGGACACAGTACTCCATGTGCGGTCTAACTAGGGATTTGTACAGAGGCAGTATAATGCTCTCATCATGTGTATCCAGACCTCTTTTAATGCACCCCATGATCCTGTTTGCCTTGGCAGCTGCTGCCTGGCACTGGCTGCTCCAGGTAAGTTTATCATTAACTAGGATCCCCAAGTCCTTCTCCCTGTCAGATTTACCCAGTGGTTTCCCGTTCAGTGTGTAATGGTGATATTGATTCCCTCTTCCCATGTGTATAACCTTACATTTATCATTGTTAAACCTCATCTGCCACCTTTCAGCCCAAGTTTCCAACTTATCCAGATCCATCTGTAGCAGAATACTATCTTCTCTTGTATTAACTGCTTTACATAGTTTTGTATCATCTGCAAATATCGATATTTTACTGTGTAAACCTTCTACCAGATCATTAATGAATATGTTGAAGAGAACAGGTCCCAATACCGACCCCTGCGGTACCCCACTGGTCACAGCGACCCAGTTAGAGACTATACCATTTATAACCACCCTCTGCTTTCTATCACTAAGCCAGTTACTAACCCACTTACACACATTTTCCCCCAGACCAAGCATTCTCATTTTGTGTACCAACCTCTTGTGCGGCACGGTATCAAACGCTTTGGAAAAATCGAGATATACCACGTCCAATGACTCACCGTGGTCCAGCCTATAGCTTACATCTTCATAAAAACTGATTAGATTGGTTTGACAGGAGCGATTTCTCATAAACCCATGCTGATATGGAGTTAAACAGTTATTCTCATTGAGATAATCCAGAATAACATCCCTCAGAAACCCTTCAAATATTTTACCAACAATAGAGGTTAGACTTACTGGCCTATAATTTCCAGGTTCACTTTTAGAGCCCTTTTTGAATATTGGCACCACATTTGCTATGCGCCAGTCCTGCGGAACAGACCCTGTCGCTATAGAGTCCCTAAAAATAAGAAATAATGGTTTATCTATTACATTACTTAGTTCTCTTAGTACTCGTGGGTGTATGCCATCCGGACCCGGAGATTTATCTATTTTGATCTTATTTAGCCGGTTTCGCACCTCTTCTTGGGTTAGATTGGTGACCCTTAATATAGGGTTTTCATTGTTTCTTGGGATTTCACCTAGCATTTCATTTTCCACCGTGAATACCGTGGAGAAGAAGGTGTTTAATATGTTAGCTTTTTCCTCGTCATCTACAACCATTCTTTCCTCACTATTTTTTAAGGGGCCTACATGTTAATCTCTGGGGAGGCTCAGAACACGAGTGACACTCTGCATGTCCCTCTATGGATGTTAATCTCTGGGGAGGCTCAGAACACAGGGGGGGGCACTCTGCATGTTCCTCTATGGATGTTAATCTCTAGGGAGGCTCAGAATACGGGCGGCAGTCTGCATGTCCCTCTATGGATGTTAATCTCTGGGGAGGCTCAGAACACGGGCGGCACTCTGCATGTCCCTCTATGGATGTTAATCTCTGGGGAGGCTCAGACGTGTCTGTGGTTTGACATTAAAGGTCATGTTTCCAGAATTGCTTTTTCTTCTTCCCACTGTATTTTATCTGTAGTGTCTACACCAAACGCATAATAGAAATCTACTCTAATTATTACGCTTTTGCTGTTTTTTTTATTTTTATAAATTTTCCCTTTTTTATAAATTTTTTGTGCAGGTTCGATTTGGTTGTTTTTTTTGTTTGTTTGTAGAGCAGAAATACTGGGGTTCTACACTTAAAAACTCAATTGCGTTTCTTCATACCCATCATAGAAGCCTTTGGGGGGAAAAATTGCACCAAAAAACACACACACCGTATAACAACATCTTTAAACGTAGTGGAGAGGAGTTGTCATGAAATCACATCCACGTTCCTCGACCTGTTAAATGCAGCTGATTTTCTGCATAAAATAACTCCATTTAAGCTACGCGATAACACGGCCTAATGGGGAAAAAAAAAACCATCAGTTTCATTGCTGAAAATTGCGAATGAATCAAGATGATGTAACAAGGTTCGAAGAAAATCATCTGTTACCACATTACTGTTTATAAAATATAGAAAAACCTGGCACGGCATCATACGGCGGCGCCTGCCATTCGGCGCTCTCCCGTCTCATCCTGTTGTGTTTCCCCTGACTCGTTAATATGCCTCGCACTCTTCTGTTTCTCATATTTTGGCGCAGATTAATGCAGCATAATTGTCTAAGAAATAGAAATTGTGGCAATGCGAATTCTGTTTGGAGCCGTGACAAAACTAATTACTTGTGTTGTGTGCTTCATTAGGCGGCTCGTCCCAGTGCGTCTGCGCCGACACCCGGCTGCCGCACAATAGACTAAAGCGCATTATTGGTGCACGGTGAAGGAGCGCGCAGCAGCTGAGGCTGATTAGTATTGATTGGAATTTTTCCTTCTTAATTATTTTCCATTACGGACTCTCAAAGCTCCTGCAAGCATTTTGATAGGATTATTCTTTTTACATCGTGGCGAGCGATGAGAGGATTTCCATTCTAGAAAAGCCACCAGGGATAAGAGCAAACAGACGCTAATGCTGTTCGCTTAACTGGAGTGCAACTATTGTTTGCGGTAATGGCTGAATCCGGCGGTGGGAAGAGGCTGCTAAGGTTCAACTGTGCACGGTGCAGCCAATAACTGCAGCCAGTAGGCTGGAAGATGGTGCCGACAATCACGCATGATAAGGGTATGAGTGCCTCCTTGATGGAACATCCCACCGCTCCTACTCCTTATGGTGGCATAATGTACGGCAGTCGGACCCCTCTAGGCTTCATTCCAGCTCGGGGGTTACATTGATTTGGTGTTGAAACCATGGTGCGACCATTTCTCCATAGTGTCCCAGGCAAGGGTGGACACAGATAGAAGAAGGTCCCTTTGGAAAAACAGTATATGAGACCTTTTCGTTCCTAAAGCTCTCCATAGTGCAGCACTTGTGAATATGACGGAAGAATTTTGCTGCTTTGGAGGTAAAAAGTAGACCCCATAACCTCTATGGCTCCTGTGGTTGCATCAGTGGTAATGATACCAGGAACCATTTATCCCCACCACAACACCAAGCTGCATGTTGCTCGTGCTACTGTGAGCAGCCTGCGTGGTTAAACGTGCTACCACGACTGCAGGGTCTCCAGACTTGTCTCCCATCAACCACATCTGGGACATTATTGGTCGGTAATACACAGGAGCTGCCAGCAGAGGATCTTGATGATTTGCCCAAGTGCATTCAATTCCAGAACATCCCTCAAATGACCATTAATAACCTCATCGAGGTTGAAAATGCTGGGCTTTCTGTACATTTTCTACCGAATAAACGGAGATGTTCTAAAAATGTGGGTTGTATTTTTTCACGATTAACATGTCTTCTCGATCCCATGTTTTCCATAATTTCATTCTTGGTGGTGCAATTTCAATGTTGAGGGGTATAGATTTTATTTATATTTTTATTCGCTTATGTAGTGCTAACACATTCCGCGTCCTTATACAGAGATTGCGCTAACAGGTCAATGTTCCTGTGGAGTCTCAAAATCGAAACCTAAAATTAACACGATTGACCAGATTGATCATTTGCAATTTTTTTCATTCTATTTTTTTTTTAATATTTATCTTGTGGTACTCACTCATGATTTTTGCACCAAGCTCTTGGATCAAAGAGCCGGCTGACAGACACAGCCAGACTTCCCATAGAGAAGGCAGACATGGTTTATTACCGCGGTTGCCTTCGTGATCCTTGTATATACATGAGCTGTTTCAGTACTTGTGTATACAGATTAGGAAGCGCTAATAGTTTCCTCCTCTGGATACTGAACTTCATGTGGTCTCGGGTTGTAGGGAAAGAGCAGGAGCTTCTGGGTCCTAAGAGAACCAGACCGTTTTTCTATGCAGGTTACAGTGTGAATTCCCTCTGTAACTGGGGCTAATTTACCATCCCCAGTTACAGGGTTAATGAACAATGAAAATAATGTATTGTTAGGTCAACATGCACACTCTGAAAAGGTATTTTAAAAATATATTAAAAAATAGATAAAAAAAGACAAAAACAAATATAAACAAATCATAAAAAAGAGAAAATGCCAGTCTGAATTGCTGTTTCCAGGCCCCTTTTGAAGAAGAAAAAAACCATAAAAATAATTGGTATGGATTGGGGATTGCAATTTGAATTTTTTTTTTTTGTGGCCAATAAAAAATGTTAGAAAAGAAATGTGAAAAATAGACATGTGTTTCCTATTTTCGTTACATTTTCTCCTGTTTTCAGTAAAAAAAAAAATATTAAAGTGACTGAAAATGGCCCGGTTCTAAACTTTTTGTATAAATATTAATATGGAAAGTTAACAAAAAAAATAAACAATTCTCAAAAAATAAGTTTTCCATAAAATGTTTACTAAAGCAACAAGGTTAAGGTTATGTTCACACCATATTTTTTCACTCTTTCATAGCATTTTACATCATTATTCCTGAAGTCTCGTGCACATGTTGCTTATTTTTTCTTTGCAGACTCATGTGTATCATGTCAATGCTTTTCTGCATTTTCTGCAATTTTTCACCCATTCCAATGACTATGAAAAAAAAAAAGGAATAAATAATGTAGACAAAAGCGCGCGTGATTTATGCAGCGTTTTTCCTGCCAAGAGACGTTTCTGATGCAGAAATGTGTGCAGCAAATACTTAATGTGTGCACAACTCCTACGACCATGTTCACATGCAGCTTCTTTTTTTTTTGCAAATTAAAAGCTGCTTTTTACAGTAACAGCAAAAACTACGAGATTTCTAAAAATCTCCTGCACACGATTGGTTTTATCTTCCTGACTGAATTTGAGGACTGCAGCGTTCTTAAAATCCACAACTTGTCACTTCTTTCAGCTGCTTTTTTTGCAGCGTTTTTTCACCCATAGAGAGCAAGAAAAAAGTTTTATTTACCAAAAATCTACCGTTTTTGCACTAACTTTATTAAACATGTGCTGCAGAAAAGTCACACACGTATTCTGCACTTAAGAAAAAGTTTCAAAAAACACCTCAAAAAGTAAAAAAAAAAAAAAAAAAGCTGCAAAACTTGCAGAAATAAACACTGCAAAAATGTTGCGTGTGAACACAGCCTAATTATCAGAATACGGTCTTACCTTGGAGCAAGATACAGACGTTCATCAGAAGATAAGTTAATTTTTTTTTGCAACAATTAGGTTTGATGCATTTAATTAGCGCACACCGGGCTCCCCGGGGGGATTCCTGATTTTAGTTGTGTGGGAAACACAGATGCTGTTCACAAACAGACGCCACAAACCGAAGAGCGCTGACTGCAGACGAGAAGAGCAAATACGGTAATATACAGTTGCGGCATACTTGATTTCCCCGAACGTCTCGCTGTGTGCGCTCGGCGGTGTACTGTGTTATTAAAATCTAATCACACTAAATCTACTCCGTCGCTCATTACTGGTCAGGTTCCATGGGAAATTTAATCAAGCAATTAATAAGCAATGCTCCTTGGTTTTTAGATTTCAGCTTTTATTTTTTTGGTTCATTTTTTCTCTCTATTGTTTTTGTCATAGAAGTGTGTTCAGGCAGATCAGACCTGAAGCTTTACATAAGTGACCTGACGGGTGATTATTAAATAGACTTCATCTGCTACTGGCACAGAATTGTGAGGAGGAGGTGAGCTGTGACATGGTGGATCCTAAGTTATCTGCTGTAAATAGAGGTTCTATCAGTCATTGTACAGGAGGAGGTGAGCTGTGACATCACCTATTGTGAATGGTGGATCCTGTGTTATCTACTGTATATAGAGGTGATATCAGTCATTGTACAGGAGGAGGAGGTGAGCTGTGACATCACCAATTGTGAATAGTGGATCCTGTGTTATCTACTGTATATAGAGGTGTTATCAGTCATTGTACAGGAGGAGGTGAGCTGTGACATCACCTATTGTGAATGGTGGATCCTGTGTTATCTACTGTATATAGAGGTGATATCAGTCATTGTACAGGAGGAGGAGGTGAGCTGTGACATCACCAATTGTGAATAGTGGATCCTGTGTTATCTACTGTATATAGAGGTGTTATCATTCATTGTACTGGAGGAGGTGAGCTGTGACATCACCTATTTTGAATAATTGATTTTCTGTGTATATACAGCTCTGGGAAAAATTAAGGGACCACCACGTCAAAACCCTGTCATGGGCAGCCCAATCTCAAGACCTTAACCCCATTGAAAACCTCTGGAATGTAATGAAGAGGATGATGGATAGTCACAAGCCATCAAACAATGAAGAACTGCTGACATTTTCGCGCCAGGAGCAGTGTGAAAGACTGGTGGAAAGCTGCCAAGATGTATGAAAGCTGTGATTAAAAATCATGGTTATTCCACGAAATATTGATTTCTGAACTCTTCTTGAGTTAAAACATTAGTATTGTTGTTTCTAAATGATTATGAACTTGTTTTCTTTGCATTATTTGAGGTCTGAAAGCACTGGGTTTTTAAAAAAAAAAAAATTTAACCATTTTTCTTTGTCAGAAAAAAAATACAAAATGTGTTGCTTGGAACTTCGGAGACATGTTGTCATTAGTTTATAGAATAAAATAACAATTTACATTTTACTGAAAAATGTACCTATAAAGAGAAAAATCAGACAAACTGAACATTTTGCAGTGGTTTATTAGTTTTTGCCAGAGCTGTATATGTACAAAGATATGTTTGTGATGATAAATGGAACTGCTGAAAAATTATATTTGCATAACAAGAAGTACAAATCTGTTTTTAAGCTTAGCGGACAATGTGAAAATTGAGAGATTTTTTATTATATTAATATTGATATGAAATAAACCATGATCAGAGATCACGTCATTGCCGCTGTGCGTGATGGAGCTGGCTGACGTCTCTATTCGGTAAGGCGGCCCCTTCTCTACTACGGCCATTACACAGACAGGGTGCCTACTGAAAGCGCAGTCCACTGGCTGCCTTCATACACAGCTTTGATGATGTTCTTAAGAAATGGTTTTCGGCGTTGTGCTTGGTGCGGAAAGTGCAGGTAACTTAGGGGTTTCATCATTTTTTACAGTTAGATAACCCTGTTTAGGTTCTGAGGATCTGCTTCGCTGCATCCTGGAATGGCTGAGCTGTGATATCGGCTAATGATCCAACATGATGTCTTTCCGCAGGTACGTCTATATCCCAATGGGTGGCTCACGCTCAGGACTGGGAGGAGTGCTGCTATCCACGGCATCCACCTTTATCTTTATAAGTTACTGGCACGGAGGCCATGAATATCTCTGGTACTGGGCAGCACTCAACTGGATTGGCATCATAGCGGAGTATGGATTCATAAAACTCCTCTCTCTACCAACTCTTCAGGACAATATTGTAAGTATGAAAGACTCTGATGATGGTGGCACAACACACAAGTCATTGTGTAAGGACAGGGAGGAGGTGAGCTGTGATATCACCTATTGTGAATGGTGGATCCTGTGTTATCTACTGTATATAGAGGTGTGATCGTTTATTGTACAGGAGGAGGAGGTGAGCTGTGACATCACCTATTGTGAATGGTGGATCCTGTGTTATCTACTGTATATAGAGGTGTTATCAGTCATTGTACAGGAGGAGGAGGTGAGCTGTTATATCACCTATTGTGAATGGTGGATCCTGTGTTATCTACTGTATATAGAGGTGTGATCGTTTATTGTACAGGAGGAGGAGGTGAGCTGTGACATCACCTATTGTGAATGGTGGATCCTGTGTTATCTACTGTATATAGAGGTGTTATCAGTCATTGTACAGGAGGAGGAGGTGAGCTGTGACATCACCTATTGTGAATGGTGGATCCTGTGTTATCTACTGTATATAGAGGTGTTATCAGTCATTGTACAGGAGGAGGAGGTGAGATGTGACATTACCTATTGTGAATGGTGGAAGTATGAGTTTAGTATAAGGTCTAGTGGTAAAATGCAAAATTACAGGGATTTTTTTTGGCCTGTAAAAGTTTGATCAACCCTGATCATAATTACTGTTATTGTAAACAGTTAAGCAAGTTGGAAATGAAATGATATCTAAAAGGCCTAAATTTAAAGATCACATATTTACTTTGTATTTTAGGCAAAAAAAATATATATTGTCATTTTTACATTTAAAAAATTTCAAAAATGAATTCATTTTTTAGTTCCTAGTAGCACCCCCTTTTCCAAGTAACACAGCTTGTAAATGCTTTTTGTAACCAGCCAATAGTCTTTCAATTCTTATTTGAGAGATTTTCATCCATTCTTCCTGGGAAAATTCTTCCAGTTATGTGAGATTCCTGGGTAGTCTTCCATGCACTTCTATTTTGAGGTCTAGCCACTGATTTTAAATGATGTTCTGATCAGGGGACTGTGAGGGCCATTGTAAAACCTTCAGCTTGCTCTTTTTGAGGTGGTCTATTGTGGATTTTGATATGTGTTTAGGATCATTATCCATTTGTAGAATCCATCCTCATTTAAACTTCAGCTTTTTTACAGATGATGTTATGTTTGCATCAAGAATTTGCTGAATTGTCATTGAATTCATTCTTCTCTCTACCTGTGAAATGTTCTCCGTGCCATTGGCTACAACACAATCCCAAAGCATGAGTGATCCACCCCAATGCTTAATGGTTGGTGATATGTTCTTTTTGTGAAATTCTGTGCCCTTTTTTCTCTACACATACCTTTCATCATTATGGCCAAGGAGTTCTATTTTAACCACATTAATCCACAGGACTTGTTTCCAAAATGCATCAGGCTTGTTTAGATGTGCTTTTGCTTACTTCCGATTCTGAATTCTATGGTGAGGATGCAGGAGAGGTTTTCATCTGATGACTCTTCCATGAAGACCATATTTTTTCAGGAGTCTCTGTACAGTAGAACAATGTACCACAACTCCAGAGTCTGCTAAATCTTTCTGAAGGTCTTTTTCAGTCAAGTAGGGGTTCTGATTTGCCTCTCTAGCAGTCCTACTTGCAGCTCTCACTGAAATCTTGTTTGGTCTTCCAGACCTTTTCTTGACCTTAGGTGTTCCTGGTTACTGCCATTTCTTAATTATATTTCAAACAGAGGAAAGGGCAACTTGAAAACGCTTTGCTATCTTCTTACGGCCTTCTCCTGCTTTATGGGCCTCCATCATTTTCATTTTCAGAGTGCTAGGCAGCTGCTTAGAAGACCCCATGGCTGCTGTTTTTTGGCATAAGGTTAGAGGAGGTTGGGTTTTTATAAACCTGGGAATTTGCATCACTTGGCCTTTCCTAATGATGATAGTGAACAAGCCATAAGGTCTGAAACCTTGGTCAAACTTATCTGATCACACAAATCTCCAAGGGTGCGAAAACTTTTGCATTGGCCCATTTTCCTTTTTGTAATTTTTAAAATGTGAAAAATGACAGTGTATATTTTTTTTCCTAAAATACAAAGGAAATGTGTCATATTTAACTTCAGGCCCTTTAGATATCATTTTATCCTCAAGTTGCTTAACCGGTCACAATAACAGGGATGCACAAACTTTTACATGCTCCTGTAGATGGCGATATGGGAATTAGAAAAAAAATTAATCCGTTACACTTTTTTTTAAACAAATACACTTTTAATAATTTACTGCTTTAAACAGTGAATCATTTTCTGATGTTATATTCATTTTTAAGATGTACTGAAATATTTACATTATTGCAGAACTGAAAAAAGTCTCAGCTCTTGTCTCCTCTCTGCTTTTCTGCACACAAAAAATCAATTTACCGTACCTACATTTATCTGTGTCATAATCTACTTTCTTATCAAGTTTTTATGTTAAAAATAATTTTTTTACATTCTTTTTTATTTTCCATGTCATTAACTATATTAAGTATAATCCTGAGATCTTTCAAATTTCACTCTAATGCTCCTATTTTGTAGAGATCACTTTTTAGCTGTCGCCTCCCAGAGCATGCCGACAACACTCTCCCAGAGAAATCGGCGATCATCTCCAGTGTGTTGTTTCCTATGATCCACATAAAGCCTCTCTGAATAACTGCTACTAGTGTATGGTGGCTGTAGAACACCTAGGGGATGGGAGTGAAATGCTGAAGAGATGGCTGCTCACCTTTCTCACCATCTCCATTCCTGGGTGTGGTTCACGTTGTAAATTGATACCTGTTCGTCTCACACGTCTGTGTGTGGAGCTGTGCAGATCTTCTGGATTGAGTGCCTTTGCTAAAGGACTATGAAGCTGCTACAGAAGTGCTGCATGTCGTGGGTAAAGCAGCTATAAGCCAGAGAGCAAATTCAGACAGCATGGAGGACCTAATTAAAAACCTGGTGCAAACCCAGCAACAGCTACACCAGCAACAGCTGGCACAACAGGAGTCGGATAAGCTGTTTATACAACAGCTCCAGCAGCAGAGCTGACAGAAGCAGCAGCAGATTTAATTATTCACAGAGGCGGTTCATGGCACCACGGCAGCTCCACCTCCGACTTCAAGGTCAGCTGATGATTTTTCAATCCGGAAGGTGGTGTGGAAAGCCTTGCAGAAAGTGATCACCAGTGGTGACTAAAGGTACCGTCACATTTAGCGACACTGCAGCGATCTAGACAACGATCACGATCGCTGCAGCGTCGCTGTGTGGTCGCTGGAGAGCTGTCACACAGACAGCTCTCCAGCGACCAACTATGCGAAGTCCCCTGGTAACCAGAGTAAACATCGGGTTACTAAGCGCAGGGCCTCGCTTAGTAACCCGATGTTTATCCTGGTTACCAGTGCTAATGTAAAAAAAAAAACACTACATACTTACATTCCGGTGTCTGTCCCCCGTCGCTGTGCTTTCCTGCATTGACTGTGAGGGCCGGCTGGCCGTAAAGCAGAGCGGTGACGTCACCACTGTAATCTGCTTTACGGCTGGCCGGCGCTGACAGTGCAGGGAAGCAGAACGCCGAGGGGCGCGACAGACACCGGAATGTAAGTATGAAGTGTTTGGTTTTTTTTACTTTTACACTGGTAACCTGCCCTGCGGCCCTGCGCTTAGTAACCCGATATTTACCCTGGTTACCAGTGAAGAGATCCCTGAATCGGCGTGACACACGCCGATTCAGCGATGTCTGCGGGAGATCCAGCAACGAAATAAAGTTCTGGACTTTCTGCTCCGACCAACGATGGCACAGCAGGATCCAGATCGCTGCTGTGTGTCAAACGCAACAATATCGCTATCCAGGACGCTGCAACGTCACGGATCGCTAGCGATATCGTTGTGAAGTTGGTCAGTGTGAAGGTACCTTTAGAGGCATTTTTAACCGTTTATGAAAGGGTCAGCGAAAGGGAGAACCTCCCACCAGAACAGTGGGTGGAAGTCCTGGCACCATATTTAACAGGGGAGCCACAAAAGGCCTACTTTGGTTTAGCTTACAGGACACCAAAGAATAGGCAAAATTGATATCAGAAATTTTGGTGTGCTTGGGGGTGACAATGTAAGTCAGGGCACAACGGGTCCACCGCTGGGCATATCACCATGACAAACCCCCTTGCTCCCAATTGTTTGATCTGCTGCTCCTCGTCCAAAAGTGGTTGCAGCCAGACTAATCTATCCCAGCACAGATGGTAGAAAGAGTTGTAATGCAGCCGTTCATGCACTCCCTTCTGAGTCCGATGCAGACTTGGGTTGCCCAGGGACATCCCAAGGATGCCAATGACTTGGTCGCACTGGTCAAAAGGTATCAGGGGCGGAGGATAAAATTGGGGTGGGGCTTTCAAAGTCCAAGAGGGTGGTGGAGGTCATGCCTTTTTTTTTGGAAGTGCATTGAACAGCAAGGTGGATTGCTGCTGAGGGGAAAGAGAAAGAAAAAAATATATTCTTTAAATCTTCAGCTTAGCGAGTGTGAACGAGCTGAGTGTGACCTGAGCGTAAGTGTGAACGGCGGTAAGTGTGACTTGTGATTCAGTGACTTTGGATTCAGGGAGTTTGAAAGGGAGGAATTACTGAATTGCTGTCTGTGTTTTATTGATACTTTGCATTCATTTTTTATTTAACTGTTCTGTCTGGTGCAATCCCCATTAGGAAATGTGCTCCACGATTGTTAATGCCATCCAGTGCACATCTTGCCACATGTATACAATCCTTGAGCAGCCGATCGAGGGTGCATACTGCTGTGCGAGATGTGAGCACGTTGTGCATTTGGAAACCCAGATTCTGAATCTAAATGTGCAGCTGGCAACACTGAGATCCATTGACAATATGGAGAGGAGTCTTCTGCTCACTGAGCAGACGCTCAATGGGATAGATGAGGTGGGGGATGGTAGGATGGAGCCGTAGGACAGTGAAGTAGCAAGCTGGGTGACAGTTAGAAAGCGGGGTAGAGGGAAGAGTGCCAGGGAGGCTAGTCCTGATCTGGAACACCCCAATAAGTTTGCTAAGTTGGCAGATGAGGGGGGTGCCAGTACAGGGGTAGCACTGCTGCAGCCAGGCATGTCCTCTGAAAGCCGGAGGAGTGACTGCTCCAGTAAGGAGGGAAATAGGAGAGCAGGGCAGGCCCGACAGTTGCTGGTAGTGGGGGACTCAATTATTAGGGGAACAGATAGGGCAATCTGTCACAAAGACCGGGATCGTCGAACGGTGTGCTGCCTACCTGGCGCTCGAGTCCGACACATCGCTGATCGGGTGGACAGATTATTGGGAGGGGCTGGTGAGGATCCAGCGGTCATGGTGCACATTGGCACAAATGACAAAGTTAGAGGTAGGTGGAAGGTCCTTAAAAATGATTTCAGGGAATTAGGCTGCAAGCTGAAAGCAAGGACCTCCAACGTGGTATTTTCCGAAATACTGCTTGTACCACGTGCCATGCCAGAGAGGCAACGGGAGATTAGGGAGGTTAATAAGTGGCTCAAGAATTGGTGTAGGAAGGAGGGGTTTGGTTCCTGGAGAACTGGGCCGACTTCTCAGTTGGCTACAGGCGCTATGCTAGGGATGGACTGCACCTCAATGGGGAAGGTGCAGCTGTGCTGGGGGAGAAAATGGCTAGAAGGTTGGAGGAGTGTTTAATCTAGGAATTGGGGGGAGGGTATTCAATTTATTGGAGGGGAAGATAGTGCAGATAGAGATCTGGGCACAAATAAGGAAGTTGGGGGTGGTGGTGGCATGGGGGGTGGGGTTAGATCAATTAATAATTCAAGAAAGAATAGAGGTACAGAGAGGAACATCAAGTGCATGTATACTAATGCCAGAAGCCTTGCCAACAAAATGGATGAATTAGAGGGGCGATCTAATAACCATGTATAAGTATATAAGGGGACAATACAAATATCTCGCTGAGGATCTGTTTATACCAAGGAAGGTGACGGGCACAAGGGGGCATTCTTTGCGTCTGGAGGATAGAAGGTTTTTCCACCAACATAGAAGAGGATTCTTAACTGTTAGGGCAGTGAGAATCTGGAATTGCTTGCCTGAGGAGGTGGTGATGGCAAACTCAGTCGAGGGGTTCAAGAGAGGCCTGGATGTCTTCCTGGAGCAGAACAATATTGTATCATACAATTATTAGGTTCTGTAGAAGGACGTAAATCTGGGGATTTATTATGATGGAATATAGGCTGAACTGGATGGACAAATGTATTTTTTTCGGCCTTACTAACTATGTTACTATGTTACTATGTTGTTGGAGCATAATTATGACATGGTGGGGATATCTGAAACATGGCTGGATGAGAGCCATGACTGGGCTGTTAACTTGCAGGGCTATAGCCTGTTCACAAATGACCGAATGGATAAGCGAGGGGGTGGGGTGTGTCTATATGTAAAATCGTCCTTAAAACCCATCCGGCGTGATAATATAGGTGAATTTAATGAAAATGTAGAATCCCTGTGGGTGGAGATAAGGGGAGGGGAAAAAATTATAAATTATTGATAGGGGTTTGTTATAAATCTCCAAAAATAATGGAAGCAATGGAGAATATCCTCGTAAAGCAAATAGATGAAGCTGCGACTCAAGGAGAAGTCATTATTGACAATTTGGTTTTTGACAACTATGAGAGACAATTACCTTTCACAACTGGTTCAGGACCCAACAAGAAGGGGGGCACTGCTAGACCTAATATTAACCAACAGGCCAGACCGCATATCAAATATAAGGGTTGGGGGTCACGTGGGAAATAGCGATCACAAAATAATACGTTTTCATGTATCCTTTAAAAAGATGTGTAATAGAGGGGTTACAAGGACACTAAACTTCAGGAGGGCAAATTTCCAACGGATGACAGAGGATCTTGGTGCAATTAACTGGGATGAAATCCTGAGACACAAAAATACACAAAGAAAATGGGAGACGTTTATTAGCATCCTGGATAGGACCTGTGCACAGTATATACCGTATGGGAATAAACATACTAGAAATAGGAGGAAACCAATATGGCTAAATAGAGCTGTAAGGGGCGCAATAAGTGACAAAAAGAAAGCATTTAGAGAATTAAAGGAAGTAGGTAGTGAGGAGGCATTAAATAAATACAAAAAATTAAATAAATTCTGTAAAAAAGCAAATCAAGGCAGCAAAGATTGAGACAGAGAGACTCATTGCCAGAGAGAGTAAAAATAATCCCAAAATATTCTTTAACTACGTAAATAGTAAGAAACTAAAAAATGATAGTGTTGGCCCCCTTAAAAATAGTCTGGGTGAAATGGTGGCTGAGGATGAGGAAAAAGCCAATATGCTAAATGACTTTTTTTCATCAGTATTTACACAAGAAAATCCCATGGCAGACAAAATGACTAGTGATAAAAATTCCCCATTAAATGTCACCTGCTTAACCCAGCAGGAAGTGCGGCGGCGTCTAAAAATCACTAAAATTGACAAATCTCCGGGCCCGGATGGGATACACCCCCGACTACTGCAGGAATTAAGTACAGTCATTGATAGACCATTATTTTTAATCTTTAAAGACTCCATAATAACAGGGTCTGTACCACAGGACTGGCGTATAGCAAATGTGGTGCTAATATTCAAAAAGGGGACAAAAGCTGAACTCGGAAATTATAGGCCAGTAAGCTTAACCTCTACTGTGGGTAAAATCCTGGAGGGCATTCTAAGGGATGCTATACTGGAGTATCTGAAGAGGAATAACCTCATGACCCAGTATCAGCACGGGTTTACTAGGGACCATTCCTGTCAGACAAATCTGATCAGCTTCTATGAAGAGGTTAGTTCCGGACAGGAGCAAGGGAACCCAGTGGACGTAGTGTATATGGACTTTTCAAAAGCTTTTGATACGGTGCCACGCAAAAGGTTGATACATAAAATGAGAATAATGGGGATAGGGGAAAATATGTGTAAGTGGGTTAAGAGCTGGCTCAGGGATAGGAAACAAAGGGTGGTTATTAATGGAGCACACTCGGACTGGGTCGCGGTTAGCAGTGGGGTACCACAGGGGTCAGTATTGGGCCCTCTTCTTTTTAACATATTTATTAATGATCTTGTAGGGGGCATACAGAGTGGAATTTCAGTATTTGCAGATGACACTAAACTCTGCAGGGTAATCAATACAGAGGAGGACAATTTTATATTACAGGATGATTTATATAAACTAGAAGCTTGGGCTGATAAATGGCAAATGAGGTTTAATGGGGCTAAATGTAAGGTCATGCACTTGGGTAGAAGTATTAAAATGTATAACTATGCACTTAATTCTAAAACTCTGGGCAAAACCGTCAATGAAAAAGACCTGGGTGTATGGGTGGATGACAAACTCACATTTAGTGGCCAGTGTCAGGCAGCTGCTACAAAGGCAAATAAAATAATGGGATGCATTAAAAGAGGCATAGATGCTCATGAGGAGAACATAATTTTACCTCTATACAAGTCACTAGTTTGACCACACTTACAATACTGTGCACAGTTCTGGTCTCCGGTGTTTAAGAAAGACATAGCTGAACTGGAGCGGGTGCAGAGAAGAGCGACCAAGGTTATTAGAGGACTGGGGGGTCTGCAATACCAAGCTAGGTTATTACACTTGGGGCTATTTAGTTTGGAAAAACGAAGGCTAAGGGGTGATCTTATTTGAGTGTATAAATATATGAGGGGACAGTACAAAGACCTTTCTGATGATCTTTTTAATCATAGACCTGAGACAGGGACAATGGGGCATCCTCTACATCTGGAGGAAAGAAGGTTTAAGCATAATAACAGGCGCGGATTCTTTACTGTAAGAGCAGTGAGACTATGGAACTCTCTGCCGTATGATGTTGTAATGAGTGATTCATTACTTAAATTTAAGAGGAGACTGGATACCTTTCTTGAAAAGTATAATGTTACAGGTTATATATACTAGATTCCTTGATAGGGTGTTGATCCAGGGAACTAGTCTGATTGCCGTATGTGGAGTCGGGAAGGAATTTTTTTCCCCAATGTGGGGCTTACTCTTTGCCACATGGGTTTTTTTTGCCTTCCTCTGGATCAACATGTTAGGGCAAGTTAGGTTAGGCTATGGGTTGAACTAGATGGACTTAAAGTCTTCCTTCAACCTTAATAACTATGTTACTATGCCGAGGGTCTCATTCATGGGTGTAAGATGTCCTGGCCAATGTCATGTAGCTGCCCATTGTCCACTGACAGCTGAACAAGTGGACTGTAGCATGGGACTCTGGTGTTCATTCTTCACAGGGTGTACGGTCCCCCTGGCAAAGGGCTGCAAGCTTTTCCTGTTTAAGTTGATTGTCTGCAAATGACTGTACTACTAGAGTCAGGGAGTTTGGTGCTCCTTGTGAGGGCCATATTCCCTCTCCAATCGGTTCTTGGGAAGAAGATGGGCGTCTGCTGAATTCACGGGGATGCTCCGGTGGCCAAAGTGGTTATGAGACTAATATAAATCGCGAGCCCGCTCCTGGCAAACGTTTATAGTGAGTAGAACAACCGACTGATTCCTAAACCCAGAATAAGAAAAAAATTGAAAGTTAAAACTTTTACAAGTTTTACAAAAAGTTTTTCCATTAGTAGAGTTTAGAAAAAGATTTGCAGGACCCTGGGTGCAACGGCCATATTGGTAGTCTATCCAAAGCCTTGTAAACCTCCTTCTACAGGCGACATCTCTGGTTTTGGCTCTTTTAGGCTACGTTCACATTAGCGTTTCCCGACGCAGCGTCGGGAAACGCTGCGGCGACTCATGCGTCATGCGCCCCTATATTTAACATGGGGGGCGCATGGACATGCGTTGTGCTGCGTTTTGCGACGCATGCGTTTTTTTGGCCGCAAGCGTCGGGCGCAGAAAACGCAGCAAGTTGCATTTTTTTTGCGTCCCAATTTCGGCAAAAAAGGACGCATGCATTGCAAAACTCAGCTTTTTAGCGTGCGTTTTGTTGCGTTTTTGTTTGCGTTGTGTGGTGCGTCGCCGACGCAGCCCCGCACAACGCAAATGTGAACGTAGCCTTAAATAGTTGACCTCACAACATCATTGTATTGCAGAATGATGGACGCATGGCAGTCTACTAATAAGGAGAGGCGGCGAGGATGCCCTAGGTGGTAGGAGGTGTATAGTGCTCTGGTTCAGTGGCTACAGACTACTGATATGGCCGCTTGACTCGGGGTGCTACTAATACTTTTTGGCTCAACTCTATGTAAAACTGTTAAGCTTTCCCGCTCTATAACCGGCTTGGTTCAACGTAAGCTGTTCCCTAAATAGTCGACTTTTCTTTATTTAGCTGATGTATAAAATGGTTATAATGTTCATTAACTGAAAAGTCTAAATGTCCTATAAAACCACAATAATAATGGGAGCCGGTGTATGGAGTGAATCGTACATAGTCACTTTTCTGTGCTTAGCTCCTGAAGTTCTTAAGGGAGATGTTAAAATGGAAATGATGCGTTAAATGGCGGATTTCTAGTAGAAAAAGCGTAAAGCTGTAGCTGCACATAAGTAAAAATGAAACAGTGATTTCAGATTTTACCATTTTAAAGGTTTTATAACATTTACTATTTCTATGCAGCTGTCATGTTCGAGTAGGTAGAGCCGACGGCCAGTCCGAGCATTGCGTTGCGATCCTTGTCCGAGTTATATGGACGTGTGACTTTCCCCTTAAAATGAATGTTTTCCTCGTAGTCCCTGTCCTGTTTTTTTTTTGTCCAAAGCTTTATTTTGATTTACTTCTTAAAATCTTCAGCATAGAATGAAGCTGGAACCGGAATCACACGACTTAGATGCCGCTGTCAGAGTGTGATGGAGGCATTTAAGTGGTTAATCAGCAGGTATCAGATGAATACATCATGGAGTATGATCGGGTTTAAAAAACAAAAAACATGATTTTGAGATACTCTGTAAGGAGACGGTTACGCTATATGTATTTATATACGGCCTCCCAGTGGTTATGATGGGGATTGCAGACTGTAAAGTCTTTCTTGAAAAATTAGAGTCCTTAACCAGTTTACAAAAAAAAATACGTAAGGACACATCTGTATATGTTTTCCTAGTAGATGAAACTACTTATTACTTGTCACATTTTATATGCTGCGTGTTCATTTTCTGGGTCTATGTGATGTATATTGTAGCTGTAAAACATTTGCAGACGGCAGATGAAGGAGATTGTAATTGTTTTCTGTAGCGGCGGAGTGACACATAAATAAATGGACTCTCTAAGGTGAAAATTGGAGATCAAACATTTCATATTGATTAAGGACCTCGAGAAATGTTCCTCGCTGTATGCTGGTAGATATTATTGTGAGATCCGGATCACGTCTGTTCTTATATTTCTTGGGCATCATCTGTTCCGTATTCTGAGAAGAGGAGAAACAATTCTGTTATAATGCCGCCCCAATAATGGCGCCATGCTGTGCCAGGGACAATCGGGGATCGTATAGACTTTAAAGTGGCCACAATCTGGATTTGGCCACAGGCTGGTGTCCATATCCTTAGTCTGGATATAGAGCTCAGATCATTTGGAGTTGGACTGAACTGCAATACCAGACACAGCCCATGGACAAGGGTGGCGCTGTTTTTGCAAATAAAAACAGACTCTCTTTATTTCTTATGGAAGATAACCCCAATTGGTAATATGTATTACTCCCAGTGTTCTATATGATTTTGACACAGCCGTCTTAAACTGATGTTTTGACTCTCGCCTCCTAATAAATTTAGGCAAATAGCCTCTTCAAAAATGGAAAGAATCTGGTCTCTAGTGCCACCTATTGCAGGTAACAATCCTAAAAGTTAATGGACACCCTTACAAGAGTCTTGATACTTGATTGAAGATAAAAAGCCAATCCAGAAACCCCATTTTCAGGCTGCTGTTTCGGTATTCTTCCCCCTCATCAGTGCAAAAGAAGAGATTGGCTGTTTGAGATGACTTTTACGAAGGTTTAGGAGCTAAAATCTCTCTATGTTAGCGAGACCTGCTTTGCACTCAGGAGGGGCAAGAACCCTGAAACATCTTGCTACAAATAGAGTTTCTGGTTTGGCTTTACTGAATATCCTACGTCACACGGTAAAGCTCTTTAAGTGGTTGGTTTTGACATTGTCGCCTCCAATAGTTAGCACTAGTGATCCTGTTTTTGTCATCTTTTTGCTAGGAAGGATTGTATGGCCTGTAAGTCTCCATATCCCTATAAAGGAAAAACTTTCCCCCCCTAGATGTCCTAATAAATTTGGCACCGGTTGAGCAGCACTAACTAAACTGAAATGTCTGCCTACTATGTGCGGGCATGGATTTGACTTATTTGCTGCAACAATTTCAGTCAAAACTCAAAGTAAATTTGTCATACAATGTTGTTCCCAATAAATCTGACCACTTATCGCTGCACATTTCAAAAGTGGGGAGAGGTGTAAAAAGTCATAAACTTTAGCAAACATTTGACATTCACCAAAATGTACTTTTTTTTACCAAATCAAAATGGCACTAACCTGTTGCGAAATTCTCCCAATGTCTTTCATAATCCACCGTAGAAAGAGCGTATGGAATACAAAACACTCAACTAGGAGGGCAGCAGTCCCGAATGTTGGGTGCTCGGGAATATTTAAGTATTAGTAAGTATTTAAAAACAGCTAGGGCAGCAAATCTTGAGCCGGGTACTGCAATGGGGGGTGCACGGGCAGCAGTCACACTCGGATCCTGGTGCCTGAGGAAGCTGAAGGCCATTTTGCTACATAATAGCACCAGCATTATACATGACACATGGTAGTATAGAGCCCTGTTACATATTTTTTGGACACCTGATCTAATTTGCACCTCTAATTATTTCATTGGGTGCAAAACAAAAAGGTGCTACTTAGAACGCCATTTTAAGACAGCTGTTTCATGGTTCTTGCCCATCATCGGTGCAAAGTAAGAGATACCTGAAGAAGAAACTTAGCCCCTTAAACCAAAATAGGAGACTCCCCAAGAAGAAACTTTACCCCTTAGACCTCTTATACCAAAGTAGGAGATTCCCCAAGATGAAACTTTACCCCTTAGACCAAAGTAGGAGACTCCCCAAGAAGAAACTTTACCCCTTAGACCTCTTATACCAAAGTAGGAGATTCCCCAAGATGAAACGTTACCCCTTAGACCAAAGTAGGAGACTCCCCAAAAAGAAACTTTACCCCTTAGACCTCTTATACCAAAGTAGGAGATTCCTCAAGATGAAACGTTACCCCTTAGACCAAAGTAGGAGACTCCCCAAGAATAAACTTTACCCCTTAGACCTCTTATACCAAAGTAGGAGATTCCCCAAGATGACGTCTTAGATGAAAGTAGGAAATTCCCTAAGAAGAAACTTTAAACCTTCGACTTCTTAAAACCAAAGAAAGAGATTCCCCAAGATGAAACTTTACCCCTTAGACCAAAGTAGGAGACTCCCTAAGAAGAAACTTTACCCCTTAGACCTCTTAGACCAAAGTACGGTAAGAGATTCTCCAATAAGAAACTTTACTCCTTAGACTTCTTAGATGAAAGTAGGAGATTCCCTAAGAAGAAACTTTAACCCTTCAACTTCATAAACCAAAGAAGGAGATTCCCCAAGATGAAACTTTACCCCTTAGACCAAAGTAGGAGACTCCCTAAGAAACTTTACCCCTTAGACCTCTTAGATCAAAGTAGTAGATTCTCCAATAAGAAACTTTACTGCTTAAACTTCTTAGATGAAAGTAGGAGATTCCCCAAGAAGAAACTTTACCCCTTAGACCTCATTTAAAGTCCTCTCACCAAGACAACCAGACTGCTGCTTTGTACTGCTGAGGGTCAAGAACCCCTAAACAGCTGTCTACAAATGGTGTTCTGGAGTTTGTTGTTATGATACAATTTTATAGACACTGAACCAGCAGGGGGTTTCTAGAACACGTGAGATTTTGCAGCTTATTAGCTAACAGGATGCCATCTTCTCTAAATGTGACTAATTAATAAACCGTGATCGAAGCCCCAATCAGTGCAAGATAGGAAAAGGATAATATTTGCACACTCGCTCAACCATGCTCGTATAGTTAATATAGAGGTGTTATTCAAAAGCTGAGTTATCTACTGGCCCAGGAGCAGGATCTAGCTGGGGTTGTTTGTCCCTGGCACATGTCATATCCGTTTTAACCGAGCCAATAAAAAGTGTTTCATTCCCTTTATGTAAAGCACAAAAGAAACAAGTCAGATGTGTGTAACTTTATAATTGCTGCTCGGATAAGACACGAGGACGGCACACAAGTAGTGCCGAGGCGCTTTGTACATTGAGGTCATCGAGGTGAAGATAATATTGATACACTGTTTGTTACTTTTTATACAATGTTACAGTGATGAAATTGCTTCGCTACCTCATTAGGTGGTTGCCGCTACCACAACTCTTCAGAGAGCGTAAAAATACGATTGAAGGAACCAATTAGAGTTTCTAGCAGAAAAATACCGCCCAAAGCCAAAAATAGGAAGAACCAACAATAAAGAAAGAATACGATTATCACATAAACAAGCTCATGATTTACCGGAAGGAGAACAGAAGCTTCCCTGGCTATTGGATTCTTATAAATGTTACATTGAAAAGCGGAAAAAATTGTAATAATTGGACAAATGAATCTACAAGAGTCATAAATTCTACTTTGGTCCCCAAATGTACAGTGTGTGTACGTAAAGTCATGGTGCACTTTTAGGGTATGTGCACACGTCAGGATTTTTTCCTGACAAAATCCTGAGAATTCTGCCAGAAATCCGCGTTCTTTTTTCGCGCGGATTTCGTGCGGAATTTGCGGATTTTTTGCGGATTTTTTTTTTTTTTCCGGAATGTCCTTTTTGATAGGAAATCCACAAAAAATCCGCAAAAAGATAGAGCATGTCCAGATTTTTTGCGGAATGCGTTTTTTTTGCGGAAAAAAACGCTAACATCTGCACAAAAAATGCGGAATGCATTCTAAATGATAGGATGCATAATGTTAGCGTTTTTTTACCGGATTTATAGCGTTTTTATAGCGAAATTCCGCAAAAAAAACGCTAAAAATCCTGACGTGTGCACATACCCTTATAGTTTTCATTTTGGCGCCCTTTCTCTGGCCCAATTATATCAGACCTGTTCATGAGGAGAGATAAGAAACAAACAACACAAACTCATTTAAGCTGTTGCTGAGCCCCCAGTCAGATTAACCCCTGATAAACTGAACTCTAATTAATACACCGCCAGGTCTGTGACATCGTGCAACCGCAAGCTTATGCTATTGTTTGGATGTGTGTAGGGCAACAAATGGAGCCCACATAGAACTGCACTGAATCGGTATAAAACTGGGAGAGTTTTTCTTTTATTTGGAGCAGATTTCACATTTCTATCGTTTTTGTTGCTTTCCAGTGACTGGTCAAAAGTGCACCATGACTTTACGGACACACTGTAAATTTCAAGAGTGCTCTGTACACTGTGACCGTGATTCATCATTTGCTTTTTTATTTTAAGTCCTTTTTCTTTTTTATTTTATGGTATTCGTTGCTTGGTACATGTTCATGAATTTAGCGCAATGTCAAAATCATCTTTATTTTTGTCTTTCAGACTTTTTTTGGCAACTTTTTAGCTAAAAAAAAAAAAAAAGTCACACGATTTTCAAAATGTGGCAGTAATTTCACAAACATTATTTTGGCAAACATAAAATCATTCCAATGGGGACTAGAGGACATTTACAAAAAAATGTTGTGACTTTTCAAAAAGTTAAAAAAGATGAATCAGATGAAAACAGCCTGGAAACTCTAAACTATGTCCATTATGGCGAACACATATAACACCGACTTTAAATAAAGGCGCAAATTAAAAAAATTAGGGGCAAATGAACAACACTAAAAACTAGCCAGAAAGGGCAGAATGAATGACTTATTGACTCCGTAATGAATCAGGCCCTATAGGTCCACTCCTTAAAGGAATTTTCCAGGCTCGGGGTTCAAGTCTGCAGTCACTCTATGTGGTTGCAGACTTGTGATTCCTCGCAGTGTGTATAGTGCACGCTGTCAGGATTATCCAGGACCGGGAGTTGGCAATTTGCATACTTAGGGGCAACATTCCGACTAGACGTATCCATCCTCACTCAAGTCACTTGTTTTGAATGATGTCGGGCACAGTCTAGTCGGCATGTGACCATAATTGACTGCAGACCTGAATCTCAAGTCTGGAGAACCCCTTTAACATCACTGGCAATAACAACTACTGCTGCAAATTACTGGCTGTACAGCAGACTTGCCAAAACGAACCCCCTATTGCTGGCCACAGAATTAATTAACTGAAAATTTGTTGGTGATCCTGTTATGACGGTCTGACAGTAAGTTTGTAGCTCTTTTATCTGTCTTTTTCTAAGCTCCTCTCAGCTGATTTATGGCCACAGATCCCATGAAGGTTGATTGGGCAGGAAAACAAAGAGCCTGTAAAAGCAAAACATTGCAAATTTTTATTGAAAAGTAATGTCTAAATTGATTTTTCAGTCCTAAATACACACATTTAACAGGAATCTGGCACCATAAAAACACAGTCCAATCTGCAGGAATCATGTAATAGATCAGGAGGAGCCGAGGAGATTGATTACTATGACCGGTAGCACCTCTATATACAGCTAATAACACAGGATCCACAAATGACTATAAGTGATGTCACAGGTGACCTGCTCCCCCTCCCTTCACAATGACCTTTACATGCACTTATTGGACACTTCATTATAAAAAGATAGGGTTCGAGGTGTGTTCATTGTGGCTAATGTACATGTGTTGTTTCCTGAAGTTAGTCTAAACTTCAATGTTGGAAAATTGCAATATATATTTGTGTATGTGTCTACGTATGTATATAACCCCAACAGTGTATACTGGAACCTTCAGTAGAAAAACGAAGAAAAAACCTAAACAAAGTCCAAAATGCAGTATAAATTACAATATTTATTAAAATATATATAATATAGTGTAACGGTGGGAAAAAATACCATAAAAAGCACAACAACAGGGGCATATAAATGGCAGCACTAAAAATAAATTAAATATATAACCACAGTGTAAGGACAACATATATGTGCATACCTGTGTCAATAAGCCATAAAATATATAGCAAGCAGATTTACCAAATAAATATTATAAAGTGCATGTGCAAACTTAATTAGTTGGTGGCAAAAAGGAGACCGAATAGAGATGCTGATAATAAATATTGGTGCAAACTATTGGTGCTAAATCCGTCTGGTATATAGTATAATAGTCATAGTGACCAGTGAGCTATAAAGCACCCAGCGGGCAAGCAAACAACAACAAAAAATGCCCCCCCCCCCAAAAAAAAATCGGATTAGAGGTAAAAAGAAGCCACCTGGTATTACCTGCTGAATGGGATGAACGTCCCTGGGATGTGCTGAACCCCGATGCGCGTTTCGGCGTCTGCCTTCATCAGATCCCCTGACGAAGGCAGACGCCGAAACGCGCGTCGGGGTTCGGCACATCCCAGGGACGTTCAATCCATTCAGCAGGTAATACGAGGTGGCTTCTTTTTACCTCTACTCCGATTTTTTTTTTTTTTTGCTTGCCCGCTGGGTGCTTTATAGCTCACTGGTCACTATGACTATTATACTATATACCGGACGGATTTAGCGCCAATAGTTTGCACCAATATTTATTATCAGCATCTCTATTCGGTCTCCTTTTTGCCACCAACTAATTAAGTTTGCACATGCACTTTATAATATTTATTTGGTAAATCTGCTTGCTATATATTTTATGGCTTATTGACACAGGTATGCACATATATGTTGTCCTTACACTGTGGTTATATATTTAATTTATTTTTAGTGCTGCCATTTATATGTCCCTGGTGTTGTGCTTTTTATGGTATTTTTTCCCACCGTTACACTATATTATATATATTTTAATAAATATTGTAATTTATACTGCATTTTGGACTTTGTTTCGTTTTTTTCTTCGTTTTTTCTATATGTTTTCTCGATTTGTCCGATACACCTTCCATTGGTGCACATTGGTGTTTATAGATATATATATATATATATATATATATATATATATATTCTCTCCTCCCATGTACAATTGCTATGTGCACCGTGCCTTAAGATATATTTAACTGGAACCTTAAGTACCATATATACTCGAGTATAAGCCGAGATTTTCAGCCCATTTTTTTGGGCTGAAAGTCCCCCTCTCGGCTTATACTCGAGTCATACCCGGGGGTCGGCAGGGGAGGGGGAGCGGGGGCTGTCTAGTTATACTTACCTGCTCTGGCGCGGTCCCTGCAGTCCCTGCTTCTTCCAGCGCTGCATCTTCTTCCTGTATTGAACGGTCACATGGTACCGCTCATTACAGAAATGAATATGCGGCTCCACCTCCCATAGAGGTGGAGCCGCATATTCATGACTGAAAATGAGCGGTAACTGTGACCGCTCAATACAGCAAGAAGATGCAGCGCCGGGAGAAGCAGGGACTGCAGGAACCGCCCCGGGAGCAGGTAAGTATACGGGGAGAGGAGCGCTGCGCGATATTTACCTGCTCCTCGCTCCGGTGCGGCTCCATCTCTAGCATCCTCAGGTCAGAGGGCGCGGTGACGTAGTCAGTGCGTGCCCTCTGCTGAGCGTCAGTGCTGGAGACGGAGACGCACGAGGAGCAGGTAAATATTGAAAGCGCCGGCGTCCTGAGCAAAGAGAGGTGAGTATGTGATTTTTTTTTTATTGCAGCAGCAGCATTCTATATGGCACAGCTTTATAAGGAGCATCTATGGAGCCATAATGAACAGTGCAGAGCATTCTATATGGGGCACAGCTTGATAAGGAGCATCTATGGGGCCATAATGAACGGTGCAGAGCATTCTATATGGCACAGCTTGATAAGGAGCATCTATGGGGCCATAATGAACGGTGCAGAGCATTCTATATGTGGCACAGCTTGATAAGGAGCATCTATGGGGCCATAATGAACAGTGCAGAGCATTCTATATGGGGCACAGCTTTATATGGAGCATCTATGGGGCCATAATGAACGGTGCAGAGCATTCTATATGGGGCACAGCTTTATAAACAGTATCTATGGGGCCATAATGAACAGTGCAGAGCATTATATATGGGGCACAGCTTTATAAGGAGCATCTATGGGACCATAATGAACGGTGCAGAGTATTATATATGGGGCGCAGCTTTACAAGGAGCATCTATGGGGCCATAATCAATGGTGCAGAGCATTCTATATGGCACAGCTTGATAAGGAGCATCTATGGGGCCATAATCAATGGTGCAGAGCATTCTATATGGGGCGCAGCTTTACAAGGAGCATCTATGGGGCCATAATCAATGGTGCAGAGCATTCTATATGGGGCACAGCTTGATAAGGAGCATCTATGGGGCCATAATCAATGGTGCAGAGCATTCTATATGGGGCGCAGCTTTACAAGGAGCATCTATGGGGCCATAATCAACGGTGCAGAGCATTCTATATGGGGCACAGCTTGATAAGGAGCATCTATGGGGCCATAATCAATGGTGCAGAGCATTCTATATGGGGCGCAGCTTTACAAGGAGCATCTATGGGGCCATAATCAATGGTGCAGAGCATTCTATATGGGGCACAGCTTTATAAGGAGCATCTATGGGGCCATAATCAACGGTGCAGAGCATTATATGCGGCACAGCTTTATATGGAGCATCTATGGGGCAATAATGAACGGTGCAGAGCATTCTATATGGCACAGCTTTATATGGAGCATCTATGGGGCCATGAACGGTGCAGAGCATTATATATGGGGCACAGCTTTATATGGAGCATCTATGGGGCCATAATCAACGGTGCAGAGCATTATATGTGGCACAGCTTTATATGGAGCATCTATGGGGCAATAATGAACGGTATGGAGCATCTATTTTTATTTTTGAAATTCACCGGTAGCTGCTGCATTTCCACCCTAGGCTTATACTCGAGTCAATAAGTTTTCCCAGTTTTTTTTTGGCAAAATTAGGGGGGTCGGCTTATACTCGGGTCGGCTTATACTCGAGTATATACGGTAGTTTAGAAATTCTTATGTAACCAATGCCATCAGTATGTTTTGCAACAATAAGGTTGTGAAAGTATTTAGACAGCTCACTGGATTTACCTATCATGAGATGTTTCTTGTGTGGCACAAGAAATAAAATATTTCTTTTTTTTTTACAGATTGTAATATGTTAAGAGAAACAAAAAAAGACAATTTTATTTTAATAAGTGTAACACTAAAGCCTGATTTAAACAATGGCTGCGCTCTGTCCATGTGAATTTCAAGTGATGTAAACATATATTGATAATATATCAATAGGTTTATTGGGTGGAGGTTTATTCTAATCTGGCATTTTGTTTTGGGCTTCAATCAGTCTGCACTCCTCCTTTTGCACAGCCCTCTAACCAATTCTTCAATCTCTACCTGCTTTCCTCAGACCCTATCACGCCTATATACTATCTCGACATAAAATCTGGAGCTCCAGTTAATGGCTGATTCTACATCGTCCTTTTTTTGTGTTTACAGGATCAGCGTTTGTCACCAAAGACGTACCGCCGGCTTCACGCCGCTCTGGCATCTGTCTCCATTGCTCTGTTGATTCTGACCAACCTCGTGTTCCTCGGAGGCGAGCAGGTCGGTAGGATATACCTTGAGCGAATATTTCTACAAGGTAAGTTATTCATAAATGTAATTTTATATTTAAACGTTTCTATATTCAGACGTTTCCCTGCAATAATTTCTTCCTGCAGAAAATTAAAATCTAACTGACCAGTTCCGTTAATGGCTTCACAAACCGTTTTCTCAGCAAGGACTTGTGCAATGTTGTTAAAATATAAAGACTAACAAAAGTCACCGCAGAAGAGATTTCCAATCTATCAGCTGGAATCCCCGTTGTGCCGAAACCACTTTTTATATTTTCTTACCTGGAAACAAAATTGTAGAACAGAGTTTTCAGAGTAGATTTACCAATATAAAATATCTTGATTTTCTTAATGGCTGTGGGTACCTTTGACATGAAGAACATTATTTTTAAACGTATTAAGGGGCCACCTTTATTTAATATTATTTTAATAAGATTCGCTCTGCAATATTCATTTTTTCATTCATTTTTAGACCGGCTGATAAGTAATTTGCGGCCTGGGCCAAGTTTTGGATTTTTCTCTTTTGGGAGTTTCTCTCCATGTAATATAGGCTGGATTGTTTGTTTGTATCTTTACTACTGGTGTTCTCGTTAGCTCATATTTTAGCACAGCTTTTAAACCTGTGCTTGTTTGCTTTTCATTTATCTTTAGTTAATAAAATTACAATATGTTTCAGTTGGCAAACTTAATTCCTTCATTCATTTTTAGACCGACTGATGAGTACTTTGCAGCCTGGGACAAGTTTTAGATTTTTCTCTTATGGGGGTGCCTCTCCCAGTAATATAGGCTGGATGTGAGGTTTACGTGTATCCTTAACTACTGGTGCCTTCGTTAGTACATATTTCAGCACATCTTCTATCATGTGCTTGCTTGCTCTTCAGGTGCTTTTCTCCTTGTTTACAACTGGTTTTCTCTGCCCTCTCTGTGACTGTAGATGATTTCATCATTTCAAAGCAAAATGGTGTAAAATTTAGGAAATAAAGCCAGTCATTAGTAGACCCAGATAAACTGTGCCTAGTGACTTCTGTCACTCTAAGGGTATGTGCACACGTCAGGATTTTTAGCGTTTTTTTTTTGTGGAATTTCGCTATAAAAACGCTATAAATCCGGTCAAAAAACGCTAACATTATGCATCCTATGTTTTAGAATGCATTCCACATTTTTTGTGCAGATGTTAGCATTTTTTTCCGCAAAAAAAACGCATACCGCAAAAAATCCGGACATGCTCTATCTTTTTCCGGATTTTTTGCGGATTTCCTATCAAAAAGGTCATTCCGGGAAAAAAAAAAAAACGCTAAAAATCCGCAAAAAATCCGTGCAAAAAACGCGCAAATTCCGTGAGAAATCCGCGCGAAAAAAGCACGCGGATTTCTGACAGAATTCTCAGGATTTTGTCAGGAAAAAATCCTGATGTGTGCACATACCCTAAGGGGCTGTTTTTCCTGAAACCAGGACGCCTGTGTATGCTCCCGCCGCAGTGAAAAACTGAGCAATTAATCAATAAAAAGGCAATAAAATCTAAGAAAAATGTCATGAAAACTTTGAAAAAAAAAAAACAATAAATCTGCAATCTAAAAGAAAAATTGCTTAAATGCAGAGAGGGAAAACATGTGGAGAGGCACAAGGGTCTTTTGTTTTTCTCTCCATTTGATTGCACTAGAAAAAAATGATAAAGTCAGAGTTGGGCTCATTCACACGTCACAAGTGCAATCTAAATTTTTCACTGCTAGCACTTATACCAATGATAATCTATGGGACTTTTTTTTCCCCTTGGACCAAATCGTGCACACAATGTCCCCACCTCCATTTACAAATGTCCTTCAAATTAGAAGCATTCTTATATTTCACACATGTTATCCAATCACATCTTACAACTGAGTATTTTCCCGACCAGCTCTCGGAGAATTTTAACTTTAAGCCTTTAACTTTAAGGATTGCTACCAAATTTTGGAAGTGTCTTTTAGAATTTTTGACCATTCAGCCAAGAGAAAAATTAAGATTTCCCTTTGCTTTGTTTCTTCACCAGCTCTTGCAGAATATAAGTGTTTAACCTTCCATCTCCAAGAAGAAAGCATTTATGGATTTACTTAAAGGGATTGTTCATGATTTAAAAAAAATTGTCTGCCTTTGAAAAAGAGCTTAAAAGCATCAAACCCTGTCCACAGGTTGTAAGTGGAAATGTAGTCTATATTTCGGGTGGGGAAAAAAACAGTTTTTTATAATCCTTTACAACCCCATCATCTTAAAGTAGGCTGAACTTATAAGAGCAAAGTTGGCTGCCACTTTCCGTAGACTGGTCATCTCTCGTGTGTGTATTGGGGTCTCCTCTCCCTCAACAGATAATATTGGAAGCAAGAAGGATCAGACATATTGAATTTCAGCATGTCCAATCCTTTATTCTTAGGCAAGGTAATAATTACAATATTCTTCTTTTTCGGTACTAGTTATGACTATGTTGATATTGTGGGATGACGGGTAGGATAGTGGATGCTAAAACAGATCAAGGTGGAAAGTTAGATTATTTTTGGGAGCAATCAAAAATTCCTGCAGTAAAGAAAATAAATTGTCGTAATCCCACAGACCGTAGCGTTTTTTTTTACCTTTTAAATCTGACTTTTATCATCACTTACCACTGCCTTTAATAACGCACCCGCTTCCTCAGGTCATTTTAAAGCATAAAATCAGCTTCCCATGTGTAGTAAAGTGTGACTCAATTTTTTTTGTGTTAAAAGGCTTTATATACCATATATTTATATATGTACACACTGCTCAAAAAAATAAGTGGAACACTAAAATACCACATCCTAGATATCACTGAATGAAATATTCCAGTTGTAAATCCTTATTCATTACATAGTGGAATGTGTTGAGAACAATAAAACCTAAAAAATAGCAATGCAAATCAACACTAATATCCCACGGAGCTCTGGAGTTGGAATGATGCTCAAAACCAAAGTGGAAAATGAAGTTACAGGCGGATCCAACTTCAGTGGAAATGCCTCAAGACAAGGAAATGATGCTCAGTAGTTTGTGTGGCCTCCACGTTCCTGTATGACCTCCCTACAACACCTGGGCATGTTCCTGATGAGGCGGCAGATTGTCTCCTTAGGAATCTCCTCCCAGACCTGGACTAAAGCATCCGCCAACTCCTGGACAGCCTGTGGTGCAACGTGACGTTGGTGGATGGTGCGAGACATGATGTCCCAGATCTGTTCAATCGGATTCAGGTCTGGGGAACAGGCGGGCCAGTCCATAGCTTCAATGCCTTCATCTTGCAGGAACTGCTGACACACTCCAGCCATATGAGGTCTGGCATTGTCCTATGTCAGGAGGAACCCAGGGCCATCCGCACCAGCATATGGTCTCAAAAGGGGTCGGAGTATCTCATCTCGGTATCTAATGGGAGTCAGGCTACCTCTGGCGAGCACATGGGGGGCTGTGCCGCCCTCCAAAGAAATGCCACCCCACACCTTTACTGACCCACTGCCAAACCGGTCATGCTTAAGGATGTTGCAGGCAGCAGATCGCTCTCCACGGCGTCTCTAGACTCTGTCACGTCTGTCACATGTGCTCAGTGTGAACCTGCTTTCATCTATGAAGAGCACATGGCGCCAGTGGTTAATTTGCCAATCCTGCTGTTCTGTGGCAAATACCAAGCATTCTGCACGGTGTTGGACTGTTATCCCCCATCTGTGGATGTTGGGCACTCAGACCATCCTCATGGAGTGCAGACACATGCACATTTGTGGCCTGCTGGAGGACATTTTGCAGGGCTCTGGCAGTGCTCCTCCTGTTCTTCCTTGCATAAAGGCAGAGGTAGCGGTCCTGCTGCTGGGTTGTTGCCCTCCTACGGCCCACTCCGCATCTCCTGGTGTACTGCCCTGTCTCCTTGTAGCGCATCCAGCCTCTAGACACTACGCTGACAGACACAGCAAACCTTCTTGCCACAGCTCGCATTGATGTGCCATCCTAGATGAGCTGCACTACCTCAGAAACTTGTGTGGGTTGTAGAGTCCATCTCCTGCTATCACAAGTGTGAAAGCACAAACAGCATTCAAAAGTGACCAAAACATCAGCCAGAAAGCATTGGTACTGAGATGTGGTCTGTGGTCCCCACCTTCAGAACCACTCCTTTATTGAGTGTGTCTTGATAATTGCCAATAATTTCCATCTGTTGTCTATTCCATTTGCACAACAGCATGTGAAATTGATTGTCAATCAGTGTTGCTTCCTAAGTGGACAGTTTGATTTCACAGAAATTTGATTTATTTGGAGTTAGATTCTGTTGTTTAAGTGTTCCCTTTATTTTTTTGAGCAGTATATATATATTTATTTATTTAGTGAGTAACGTACATGACGCCAATTAAAATATAAAATATTCACAATGTCTAAGCTCCTTATTCACTTTCTGTTTTTATCCTTGAGCTATGCTCGCCAAGGTGTTAAAGGTTAGAACATTTCTATTTCACAGAGCCAAATAAAGAACAGAGAGTAAAGCATAAATTGCTGTAATATTAATTCTTCATAGTACATTGATTTCTCACGCAAAGAAATCAGAAAATATTCTGTGTAATATTGAGGTGTAATTTTCAAGTTATTTGCCTATTTTAGCTCAAGAAGGTAAGCAGATATGCAACTGACAATTGCAAGATTGTCTAGAAATGGGTTTTGAGGGCTGGAATTTCTCTAGCAGAATGGCGGAGGGCCAAATGTTATATACCGGGAGCAATGGACCGGGCAATTTCCTGGATGTTGTACACCAGGGGTAAGGGGCCGGATGTTATACACCGGGGACAAATAGCCAGATGTTGTACACATGGGGATATTAAGATTATTAAGATTATTAATTAATTAAGATTATTGTACTTGTTTTTATTATGTATACCCCTCCCTACATGTAAAGCACCATGGAATAAATGGCGCTATAACAATAAATTATTATAATAATAATAATAATGGGGAGGTTAGGCGGATGTTATTCACCGGGGGCGATTGGCTGGATGTTATTTACCGGGGGGGTTGGCTGGATGTTATACACCATGGGTGAGGGGCCAGATGTTATACACTGGAGGTGATTAGCCTCATGTTATACACAGGGAACGATTGGCCGGATGTTATTTACTGGGGGGCGATTGGCTGGATGTTATACACCAGGGGTGAGGGGCCGGATGTTATACATCGGAGGTGATTAGCCGGATGTTATACACCAGGAGCAATTGGCCGGATGTTATTTACCGGGGGTCAATTGTCTGGATGTTATGCACCACGGGTGAGGGGCCAGATGTTATACACCAGGGGCGATTGGCCAGATGTTATTCACCAGGGGCGATTGGCCGGATGTTAAACACCAGGGGTGAGGGGCCGGATGTTATACACCGGGGGTGATTGGCCAGATGTTATACATCGGGGGCGATTGGCCAGATGTTATACATCGGGGGCGATTGGCTAGATGTTAATCACCGGGGGTGATTGACCAGATGTTATGCACCGTGGGAGATTGGCCGGATGTTATACAGGGGGGGCAATTGGCCGGACATTCTACACCAGGGGTGAGGGGCTGGATGTTATACACTGGAGGCAATTGGCTGGATATCCTACACCAGGGGTGAGGAGCCAGATGTTGTACATGAGGGGCGAGGGACCGGATATTCTACACCAGGGGTGAGGGGCCATATGTTATACATCGGGGGAGGAACTGGATGTTCTACACCAGGGGTGAGGGGCTAGATGTCATACATCGGGGGCAAGGGGCCTGATTTTTGGCAATGAGACTAAATGAGAAACCTGAATTCAGTTGTTAAAAGGTGTGTGACAATGCTTTTGTCCCTGTACTGTATCTTTGAGTGGTTGCTTACACATTGACGCTCTCCGAGGTCTTTGACAAAAGCAGAGCACATGCTGGTGGTGCATATTGATATATGCTCCGTCACTTTTTGATCCCAGCTGGTAGAATAACGAGGATGGACCCTGGAACTTAGCTAATATTGTGTATTTTTGTTTTGACTATTTGCTTTTGCAAATGTTGTTGGTTTCATGTGGATCTAAATCTTAATAGTCATAATATAAATAGGCTCAAGGAAAAGTTTAAAAAAAAACTTCAAAAGGGCCCAGTTAATGACCAGTTGCCATTAGTCTCATAAAATGATACCTTCTGGTTGTTCACTAGATTGGACTGGCAGGTATTCGCCCCAGTACCAGGCGTCAGAGGGGCGGCAAGTTTTCTCAATCAGCAAACGGGAGGAAGCCACTACATTAAAAGCACAATGATCGAACATTGAAGTTGAACATTGGTTGAGGAAATATCTTGAGCCCTCCAAACATAGTCACCCTGTTCTGATGACTTTCCATCTAGAACTATTGTGCCAACTATTGAGTTAATTACTCATTGCGTACTTGAGCTAATATTTTATCTCTAGATGGCAATGAGGCAGATATTTACACACACTTAATCATATCTAATACAGTCTACACGTTTCTCATCAATCTGCTGCCGGATGGATCCAAAATCTCGACATTTTCATATAAGCAAACATGTGCAAAGCCAAATTCAGGAGACATCTGCCAATGTTTTTGTAACAAGCATCATCAGCCAAAATTCTTTTATTACCTTCTTGTGATTATCTTTTATCCATTACTTAGGAGCCAGACACAGGTTGTCACTAGATAACCTCCAGATTTAAAGCCTGGTGTAGACGCGACCCAGTGTCGCTGTGTCAGGATCGATTCGAGCAATGATGGTTAAATTTCCTTTATGCATCCCTTCTATTGTTACAAGTGCTTATTCTTTACATAAATCAGTTACAGAGGCTTACAAAAGTATTTTCCTCCTTGGCAATTTTTTGTGTTCTGCTACCTCACAACCTGGAATTTCACAGTTTTTATTTTAGTGTTTGCATCAGTTCATAGTCACCTATGTCTAAGGGCACTGACGTGCCACAAACTCATCAGTTTGTTTTTTATCTTCACCTTTTTATGTTTTGAGAATTAAATAGTCTTTTTTTTACAATACCTGGATGGCTGTGCTCACCCACTCTTCCCTCCTTGCTTGTTTCCATTTTGCCGCGATCACCGGCAGGATCAGCACCCTCCAGGAATCGCTTTTAACTGAGACTCTGCATTATGCGGTGTGGTAAGCTGAATATACCCCTCTTTTTTTCAACAGACTGAAACAGATTTAGTTCAAGAATATCCCCGTATTTTGCATCATCCATCTTCCCCCACGACTAGGACCATTTTCCAAGCCCCTGCTACCGAAAATCATCCTCACAGCATAATGCTGCAACCACCATGTTTCACTGTGGGGATCCTGTTCTTGAGGTGACGAGCTATGTCAGTTTGGCTCCAGACATAGCATTTATCTTGGTGGACCAAAATATTAATTTTGGTCTCATCTGACCACACCTCCATACATTTGGAGAGTCTCCCACATGTCTTATGGCAAAGTCAAAAGAGCCTTACAATTTTTGTGTGTAAGTAAAGGCTTTTTTCTACCCACTCTTCCATAAAGGCCACCTCTACGGGGTGTACGGCTTATTATTGTTGTATGGACAGATACTCCAGTCTCGGCTTGGGAACTCTGCAGCTCCTCCAGGGTTACCTTTAGTCTCTGTGCTGCCTCTCTGATTAATCCCTTCCTCACCTGGGCTGAGTGTTTTTGTTGGCGGCACTTTCTTGGTAGGTTTGTTGCGGTGCCATGTTCTTTACATTTGATAATAATGGATTTTATGGTGCTCTGGGGGATCATTAGAGATTGGGAGATTTTGTATAACTCAACTCTGACTTGTACTTCTCAACAACTTTGTCCCAGACTGGTTTGGAGATCTCCTTGGTCTTCATGGTGTTGTCTGGAGATCTCCTTGGTCTTCATGGTGTTGTCTGGAGATCTCCTTGGTCTTCATGGTGTTGTTTGGAGATCTCCTTGATCTTCATGGTGCTGTTTGGAGATCTCCTTGGTCTTCATGGTGTTGTCTGGAGATCTCCTTGGTCTTCATGGTGTTGTCTGGAGATCTCCTTGGTCTTCATGGTGTTGTTTGGAAATCCCCTTGATCTTCATGGTGCTGTTTGGAGAACTCCTTGGTCTTCATGGTGTTGTTTGGAGATCTCCTTGGTCTTCATGGTGTTGTCTGGAGATCTCCTTGGTCTTCATGGTGTTGTCTGGAGATCACCTTGATCTTCGTGGTGTCTGGTTAGTGGACCCCTCTTGTTAATGGTGTTGCATCCTCTGTGACCTTTCAGAAAAGGTAAAGTGTATATAGTGACAGACATGTTAGACTTAGATTGCACACCAGGGGACGACCTGTGACTAAGTATGTGACTTAGGCCGGGGACACACACAACGTATAAAAAAACGGTCCGTTTTTGACGGAGGAGAATCGCAAAAATTTTTACAAAACAGTGATCCGAGTGCAGTGCGAGGATGCGATTTTCTCGCATCAAATGATCCGTGTGACATCCGTATGGCATCCGTACTGCGTGTTTTTATCGCAGGCTTGCAAAACCAACATACGCCAATACAAGGGATCCATGTGTCAAAAACAAACAAACATATACAGGTCCTTCTCAAAAAATTAGCATATAGTGTTAAATTTCATTATTTACCATAATGTAATGATTACAATTAAACTTTCATATATTATAGATTCATTATCCACCAACTGAAATTTGTCAGGTCTTTTATTGTTTTAATACTGATGATTTTGGCATACAACTCCTGATAACCCAAAAAACCTGTCTTAATAAATTAGCATATCAAGAAAAGGTTCTCTAAACGACCTATTACCCTAATCTTCTGAATCAACTAATTAACTCTAAACACATGCAAAAGATACCTGAGGCTTTTATAAACTCCCTGCCTGGTTCATTACTCAAAACCCCCATCATGGGTAAGACTAGCGACCTGACAGATGTCAAGAAGGCCATCATTGACACCCTCAAGCAAGAGGGTAAGACCCAGAAAGAAATTTCTCAACAAATAGGCTGTTCCCAGAGTGCTGTATCAAGGCACCTCAATGGTAAGTCTGTTGGAAGGAAACAATGTGGCAGAAAACGCTGTACAACGAGAAGAGGAGACCGGACCCTGAGGAAGATTGTGGAGAAGGACCGATTCCAGACCTTGGGGAACCTGAGGAAGCAGTGGACTGAGTCTGGTGTGGAAACATCCAGAGCCACCGTGCACAGGCGTGTGCAGGAAATGGGCTACAGGTGCCGCATTCCCCAGGTAAAGCCACTTTTGAACCATAAACAGCGGCAGAGGCGCCTGACCTGGGCTACAGAGAAGCAGCACTGGACTGTTGCTAAGTGGTCCCAAGTACTTTTTTCTGATGAAAGCAAATTTTGCATGTCATTCGGAAATCAAGGTGCCAGAGTCTGGAGGAAGACTGGGGAGAAGGAAATGCCAAAATGCCTGAAGTCCAGTGTCAAGTACCCACAGTCAGTGATGGTGTGGGGTGCCATGTCAGCTGCTGGTCAGTTGGTCCACTGTGTTTCATCAAGGGCAGGGTCAATGCAGCTAGCTATCAGGAGATTTTGGAGCACTTCATGCTTCCATCGGCTGAAATGCTTTATGGACATGAAGATTTCATTTTTCAGCACGACCTGGCACCTGCTCACAGTGCCAAAACCACTGGTAAATGGTTTACTGACCATGGTATTACTGTGCTCAATTGGCCTGCCAACTCTCCTGACCTGAACCCCATAGAGAATCTGTGGGATATTGTGAAGAGAAAGTTGAGAGACGCAAGACCCAACACTCTGGATGAGCTTAAGGCCGCTATTGAAGCATCCTGGGCCTCCATAACATCTCAGCAGTGTCACAGGCTGATTGCCTCCATGCCACGCCGCATTGAAGCAGTCATTTCTGCCAAAGGATTCCTGACCAAGTATTGAGTGCATAACTGAACATTATTATTTGTTGGTTTTTTTGTCATTAAAAAACACTTTTATTTGATTGGATGGGTGAAATATGCTAATTTATTGAGACAGGTTTTTTGGGTTATCAGGAGTTGTATGCCAAAATCATCAGTATTAAAACAATAAAAGACCTGACAAATTTCAGTTGGTGGATAATGAATCTATAATATATGAAAGTTTAATTGTAATCATTACATTATGGTAAATAATGAAATTTAACACTATATGCTAATTTTTTGAGAAGGACCTGTATACTGTCTATATATATATATATATATATATATATATATATATATATATATATATATGTCAGTAGACACATATATGTATATATATTAATATTTCATCCAGCGCGATATAGCAGAAAGCCGGTAATTTAATTGCCGGCTTCTGCTTTCTCCTTCCTAAAACCCGACATGATTTGAGACCTGGTTTACATACAGTAAACCATGTCTTCTCCCCATTTTTTTTGCATATTCCACACTACAAATGTCAGTAGTGTGTCTATGCAAAATTTGGCCGTTCTAGCTATTAAATTAAGGGGTTAAATGGCGGAAAAAATTGGCGTGGGCTCCCGCACAATTTTCTCCGCCAGAGTAGTAAAGCCAGTGACTGAGGGCAGATATTAATAGCCTGGAGAGGGTCCACGGTTATTGGCCCCCCCCTGGCTAAAAACATCTGCCCCCAGCCACCCCAGAAAAGGCACATCTGGAAGATGCGCCTATTCTGGCACTTGGCCACTCTCTTCCCATTCCCGTGTAGCGGTGGGATATGGGGTAATGAAGGGTTAATGCCACCTTGCTATTGTAAGGTGACATTAAGCCTAATTAATAATGGAGAGGCGTCAATTATGACACCTATCCATTATTAATCCAATTGAATGAAAGGGTTAAATAAAAGACAAGCCTGGGAGCTTTCTAGGTAAGTTCCCACGATCTATGAACAGCCAGCAGAGGGCGCCTCACCGCAAATGAAGCTAAATATAGATCATTGATCTATATTTAGCCTCATTCTCCGGGGTTTTGCAGCAAGGAGCAGCATTGCATTAGCAAAGCTCCTGGCTGCAATATATTTTAACCCCTTCAGAAGGGTTGACATCGTTGGACGTTACAGATCTGCGGAGGGTAAGTATATTGTTGGTTTATTATGTTTTTTTACTTACAGAACGAGGGTCTTCAGTGACTGGATTGGGCGTAGAATAAAATACTTCAACAACCATTGTTTTTATTTCATTAAAATAATTTTAAATATTGTGTTTGTCTTTTATTTAACCCTTTCATTCAATTGGATTAATAATGGATAGGTGTCATAATTGACGCCTCTCCATTATTAATTAGGCTTAATGTCACCTGGGACAAAAAACTGACTGGCACATCCAGACTAGTGTGAATAGGTGCATACCAAGAGGAGCTACCTCCATATACAATATACAAAAAAACAGAAGGTTTACTAGTCCTCCGGTGATGATCTCCTTCTGATAAAACTCTTAATTTTTTTTAAAGCTACAGTAAGCAGGCCAGTAAGTGACACATGACAGGAATCGGGGTCTTTGTCTCAACTTTATGCTTCTCTCAGATTAGATGCCAAAAACCTGCTGACAGATTCCCTTTTTTTTTTTTTTATTTCTGCATCGAAAGAGCTGAGTGAGGGCTTGTTTTTTTTGCTTTTGTTTTTTTTTTACAAGGTGAGCTGTGGCTTTTATTGATACAATTTTGGGGCACTGACGATGCTTGGCCACTTTTTATTGCATTTTTTGATGTGTTACTGAACCTGAAAAATGCCAATTCTGATGTTTTATTCAGTCGCCATGACAGCACAACGAGAGAGGGGATCCGCCCTTCAGGGACAGGAAACCTCAGACATAAAAGGGCGGCACCTCACTCACCCGCCAGTTGGTTTCCTGTCCCTGACAGTGGAACCTCTTCAGACAGGCCCCGAGAAGAGGGTCGAAGAAAGAATTTATCCCACGCCTGACAGACCGATGCAGGTAGCGGGGTCCCCCTACCTCGGCCTGGTCAGGTAGATGGAAGCACCACACGGCAGGGGTACTGTTGGTGTAGGTGTCGGCAGGAGGAAGCGGCCCGAGGCATTAAGGGCCTTGCTTCTACGACAGCTGCTTTTTACCTGGGGGTCTCCAGGGTGCCGCTTCTGCTGGGGCCTCCGGGGTCGGTCCGCCGCTTGCGCCGGGGTCTGCGGTGGCTAGGGAGAGCTGCCGTCCTTGTCCGGCGCGTCCGCTCTCAGCGCCGCAGCGGCGTCCAGAAGAGGCGTGTCCGGATGACGTCGCGAGCGGCGCGGGGCGATGACGCGGCCGCGCATGCGCGGTAGCGACTTCTTATGGCTAATGGCGGCGCCCGGCGTCTGGGGAGGGATTTTCTGGCCACGAGGGGTCCAGCGCTTTAAGCGGACGCCTAGCGGTCACAACCCTACCAGCGCAGTACCGGTCGTCGGCAAGTGATTTCCCTGCTGGCCCCCATCCGGGGGTGGTACCCAGGGGGAGGAATTTAAACGGCGTACTGAAGCCACAGCTTGTTCCTGTCCACCATTTCCAATATGGAGTCTCTGGAAGGAACACCGCAGCTGGGCGGTGAGCAGCAGCAGCAACCTGAACAGCCTTTGAGCAGCTCCCAGCGGCGTTCTAGTGGCAGTAGTCGCGCTGGTAGAGCTAAAGAGGCTCAGAAACCAACTAAGTCCTCAGGCCGTAAGAGATCTCCGGCTAAGAAGGACCCCCCGATCACGGTACCTTTCGCTGCAGGGATGGGTAAGTGAGCTTCGTGAAAGTACGTTTCTGATAGCTGTCCCTCCTTGTATTCCCTCTCTCCTTATTAGGGGAGGAAATCTGTGTCCAAATCCAAACATAGGGAGTGTGCCATCTGTACGGAGCCACTTCCAGATGGACATGAAAAGAAATTGTGTAGCATCTGCATTCAACGGTTAATTGAGGACGAGGCCCCTGACCTTACGTCTAGTCTTAGGGATCTGGTTAGACAGGAGGTCAGAGATTCCATGAGGTCTCAGAAGTCAGTTTCAAAAAAGAGGAAGGAGATATTATCCCCAGCCTCAGATGTGGATTCAGACACGGGTGGTGTAAGCTCGGATTCTCATCCGTCATCATCATCAGAGGACATGGAATCTAGTCGAGCCTGTCTATCACTTGATAGGATTAACCGCTTAGTCAAAGCTGTCAACAACACCATGGGCATTGAGGAGACCCAGGCGGAATGTTCCATTCAGGACATAATGTTTAAAGGCATAGATCGCAAATCCAAAAGAGTATTTCCGGTAGTTGATAAAGTTAAATCACTGATTACGAGAGAATGGAAGAAACCCGAAAGGAAGGGGTCACTCCCACCAGCATTCAAAAGAAGATATCCCTTTGAGGAAGAGGCTTCTTCCTCCTGGGACAAGGTCCCGAAGCTGGATGCGGCGGTGGCCAAAGCTTGTAAAAAAACGTCTCTCCCATTTGAGGATCTGGGAAACCTAAAGGACCCGCTTGATAGGAAAGCTGAGGTATTCCTTAAAGGAGCTTGGGAAACATCAGCAGGTTCCCTGAGACCGGCGATTGCGGCCACCTGCACTGCCCGGTCGTTGATGGTATGGTTGGGTAATCTAGAAGACCAGCTCAAGGATAAGGTTCCTAGGTGCGAGATCCTATCATCTATGTCTATGATTCAGGATGCAGCAGCCTTCCTTTCGGATGCGTCAGCCGATTCCGTTAGGCTAGCTGCAAGGTCATCAGCACTGTCTAATGCGGCCCGTAGAGCTCTTTGGATAAAATGCTGGCCAGGAGACTTACAGGCCAGATCGAAACTATGTGGCATCCCCTGTGAGGGGGTTCATTTGTTTGGCCCAGTCCTGGATGAGCTTCTAGAAAAAGCAGGTGACAATAAAAAGCGATTCCCTCTTCTAACAAGACCCTTCTATAGACGAGACTACAACAGAGGAGGGCTGTATCGCCGAAGATCGGACAGAGATTCAAATAGAGATTCGACCAGATATAACTCTTATAGAAGAAGAGGTAGAGGTTATATGTTTAACTCCTCTAGAGACTCTAAAAAGCCTCAATGACTGGCGGACCAGGTGGGCGGTAGGCTGTTGGCCTTCTACCCAGCCTGGTTGAAAATCACCAATAGTCCATGGATACTCAGTATCATTAAAGAGGGGTTAAAGTTCCAATTCCACCATACCCCCCAGGACAAATTTAAATTAACCCCTATCCGTTCTTCTCCCGCAGAACAATTGGCGTTGGAGTCAGAAGTTCGAGATCTCCAAAGAAAGGGGGTTCTCGTTAAAGTACCTACGAAGGAACAAGGTACGGGGTTTTACTCCCCTTTATTCCTGATAAAGAAGCCAGATGGATCATATCGTACCATCATCAATCTAAAGGGCCTGAATGTATTCCTGCGGGTCCCATCCTTTAAAATGGAATCTGTGAAGTCGGCAATAAAGCTTCTTTTTCACAATTGCTTCATGGTTGTCTTAGATCTGAAAGACGCCTATTACCATGTCCCGATACATGCAACTCATCAGCGCTTTCTCAGGGTGGCGGTTTCTCTTGCCGGCACAGTAGAGCACTTTCAATATCAGGCACTCCCCTTTGGTGTTGCAGTCGCACCTCGGGTTTTCACTAAGATTATGGTAGAGGTTATGGCACACCTTCATGAGCAAAACATACTAATAATTCCCTACCTGGATGATTTATTGATTGTTGGGCGTTCAGAGTCACACTGTAAAGAGCAGTTGGAGAAAGTGATAGCAGCATTACACAACTTAGGATGGATTATCAATCTCAAAAAGTCGCGTCTTCAGCCCTCAACGTCACAGCAGTTTTTGGGTCTTACGGTGGATTCGGGTCAGCAGGAATGTCGCCTGCCAGACTCAAAAGTCGATTCTATTCGTCGGCTGGCCTCCAGAGCAATTAAAAATCCCGTAGTCTCCTTAAGAAATGCTATGTCACTCTTAGGTTCACTTACTACTTGTTTTCCGGCGGTGATGTGGGCACAGTTTCACTCCAGGTCTCTGCAATGGGATGTTCTGCATAATTTTCGGCGGATGGGCGCTAACCTTGATAAAAAATTTTCCCTATCTGTAGACGCCACGGGTTCCCTAAGTTGGTGGACGCACATCCCTAATCTTCGTAGAGGTGTACCTTGGACAAATCAGATAACACGGGTGATAACAACTGATGCTAGCCCCACGGGTTGGGGGGCACACTGGGAAGACAATTACATTCAGGGTCTGTGGTCCCAATTGGAGCGAGACACGTCCTCCAATTTGAAGGAATTGATGGCGGTGGAACGCGCCTTAGATAGGTTCCTTATACCTCTGCAGGGTAGACATGTTAGACTACTCTCTGACAACCAGGTGACCGTTGCTTATGTGAACCACCAAGGAGGTACACGGTCTAGGTCATTAATGAACGTTACAAATCATATTTTTCAGATGGCCGAAAATCACCTGCTCTCCCTTACGGCCCTTCATATAAAGGGAAATCTAAATACCATGGCCGATTACTTAAGCCGCAACGAGCTCAAACAAGGGGACTGGTCTCTAAAACCGGCTGTCTTCAATCAGATCGTACGGTTGTGGGGATGTCCAGAGATAGATCTGTTTGCCAGTCGAGGAAACAAGAAACTCCATCAATTCTGTTCCCTAGACCCAAGGGACAACCCGTACGCAGTCGACGCTCTTCTGATCCCCTGGAATTTCAGTCTCGCCTACGCTTTCCCTCCTCTGAATCTCATTCCTATAGTTCTGAGGAAAATTCGGGAAGACGGAGCCCAAGTGATTTTAATAGCCCCGTTCTGGCCCAGAAGGTCATGGTTCCCATGGTTGAGAAGCATGTCCATTTCCCAGCCATGGATCCTCCCAGAAATACCGGACCTCCTTTCCCAGGGTCCAGTCTTGCATCCACGAGTAACCAACTTGCACCTGACAGCGTGGAACTTGAGAGGTCACTTCTGAAAGGAAAGGGATTCTCCCAAAATCTTGTAAATACTCTACTTAAAAGTAGGAAAGCCTCCACGACTAGCATTTATGTTAGGGTATGGAGGAAGTTCCTATCAAGTTCAGGAGCACAAATCAATCAAAAACCTGATATTGCTCAAATCCTAGAATTTTTACAGAAGGGCCTAGAGTTAGGCTTAGCCACCAGCACCCTTAGAGTTCAGGTTTCAGCTCTAGGGGCACTATATAATTCCAACATAGCCAGTAATCACTGGATAACAAGGTTTTTCAAAGCGGTCACCAGATCCAGGCCGGTTGTTAAACAAAAGATAGTGCCATGGGATCTAAATCTTGTGCTCTCGGCTCTAACACAAGCTCCGTTCGAGCCTATTGACTCTGTTCCAATCAAGATCCTGTCGGTCAAAACAGCCCTCTTAGTTGCCCTTACATCGGCAAGAAGGGTTAGTGATCTTCAGGCATTATCCAGGCAACGTCCATATATGCAATTTTTGGAAGATAGAGTGGTGATGAGGCCTGACCCTCTTTATCTTCCAAAGGTTGCCTCAAAATTTCATAGATCCCAGGAGGTGATCCTACCTTCATTTTGTCCTAATCCCTCTAACAATAAGGAGCAGAGATTTCATTGTTTGGACGTACGTAGGTGCCTTCTCAAATACATTTAGGTAACAGACACCTGGAAAAAAGACCACGCTTTATTTTTATCCTACCAGGGGGTTAGGAAGGGACTTAGAGTATCAAAAAATACCCTAGCCAGATGGATTAGGGAGGCGATATCTCTTGCTTATACCGCAGGTGGCGTGGAAATTCCAGAAGGTATAAAGGCTCACTCCACTCGTGCGGTAGCCACATCCTGGGCTGAGAGAGCAGAAGTATCGATTGAGGACATCTGTAAGGCGGCCACATGGTCTTCTCCATCCACCTTTCTTAGACACTATAGATTAGATCTAGGTGGCTCCTCCGACCTCACGTTTGGGAGAAGGGTGCTGGAAGCTATTATCCCTCCCTAGTCACTTTTTCACTTCTCTGAAAGTCTCTCGTTGTGCTGTCATGGCGACTGAATAAATACGTACGCTACTCACCTGGTAGCAGTGTTTTTTCAGGAGCCATGACAGCACCCTTATATTCCCTACCCTCTTTGTTTATGGGTTCAACACTTCCTTTAGAAAAATTCCTAAGTTTATTCACTGGGTGAATTGTACCATATATTAATATTGTTTATGTGCTACTAACCTAGAAGGTCCTTTCATACTCTGTAAACCAACTGGCGGGTGAGTGAGGTGCCGCCCTTTTATGTCTGAGGTTTCCTGTCCCTGAAGGGCGGATCCCCTCTCTCGTTGTGCTGTCATGGCTCCTGAAAAAACACTGCTACCAGGTGAGTAGCGTACGTATTTACTGTGCGTATTAAATAATTTTATACTTTGATAGATCAGACTGTTGATACCAAATATGTTTAGTGTTATATTTCTTTTATTTCTGCATTTTTGAAGGGTGATAGTTAATTGGAATTGTTATACTTAAAATATTTAAAATGTTTATTTTTCAGCTTTTTCTTTTAGTCCCCATAGGGACACCTTTTTGGGAGTATTACCCCTCACTGGTTGAGTTTTTGCATCTTTATTATGAGGTGATGTTTGATAATTTTAGATATGGCACAATTAGTAAGCTTACTGTTAAAATATTATTTTATATCTTCTCACAGCTGCACCTCAGTTATAAAAGGTACCATGACTCATAAAAATAGGAATCCTGATAAAAGAAAAATTGGTATATGAAAATATTGGTATATACCTATGCAGGTGTTATTTAGCACTTTTAAAGCACATTAGCACTTCAACTATACTGGTGTTGGTGATGGTGTTTCTTTGTTAGTCCCCCTTAGGGTCTTAAGGGAGAGCCGTCATCGAGTGGGGGCGCCATGTCGAACTTAGGGGGCCAACCACCACGGTAAGGTAGGGTGAGAAAGGGAGAGAGCACCCCCTCACTTGTTATACCTCTATCCTTTTTAGTGTTAAGTTATATTGTTAAGATTAACTATTGTCTCCTGAGCCTTTATTTAGGTCATTTTTACCTAATAGAATAAAAGTTATATTTTAGGGGCATTTTTTTGGTTCTTTTTGGTAGATAAGAAGTGGGGTCTTCCTGGGTCTCCTACCATACAGTCCCTTTTCATTCAGATGCCGACGGATAGTACGGGTTGACACTGTTGTACCCTCGGACTGCAGGGCAGCTTGAACTTGTTTGGATGTTAGTCGAGGTTCTTTATCCAACATCCGCCCAATCTTGCGTTGAAATCTCTTGTCAATGTTTCTTTTCCGTCCACATCTAGGGAGGTTAGCCACAGTGCCATGGGCTTTACACTTCTTGATGACACTGCGCACGGTAGACACAGGAACATTCAGGTCTTTGGAGATGGACTTGTAGCCTTGAGATTGCTCATACTTCCTCACAATTTGGTTTCTCAAGTCCTCAGACAGTTCTTTGGTCTTCTTTCTTTTCTCCATGCTCAATGTGGTACACACAAGGACACAGGACAGAGGTTGAGTCAACTTTAATCCATGTCACCTGGCCGCAAGTGTGATTTAGTTATTGCCAGCACCTGTTAGGTGCCACAGGTAAGTTACAGGTGCTGTTAATTACACAAATTAGAGAAGCATCACATGATTTTTCGAACAGTGCCAATACTTTTGTCCACCCCCATTTTTATGTTTGGTGTGGAATTATATCCAATTTGGCTTTAGGACAATTCTTTTTGTGTTTTTTCATTTAAGACAAATTAAATGAAGATAATAATAACAAAGAATTTGTGTTTGCAATCATTTTCAGGAATAAACTGAGTATTATCTGAAAGAATTGCAGTGGTGTCAATACTTTTGGCAACAACTGTAACTGCCAGGGTAAAAGACACTTGCCCATATTTTTTGCAAACAGATTGGGACTGTTTTGGGCTCCTTGTGGCATAACTGTCCACATCAATTGTCGTCCCTGATAAGTGAATGCAAACAGAAACTGGCAATCTGAGTGTAATGGAATGCTGAAAAAGGCATTGGCAAGGTCAATTACTATGAACCAAGCAGCATCCTGAGGTATCTGGGACAAAAGACTATGTGGATTAGGCACCACCGGAGTTTCCAGAAGAGTAGCTGCGTTAACTGCCCGTAGATCTTGTACCAGCCGGTACACAGGGGGTTGACAGGGTGGATTTTTTTTCTTAACGGGAAACAAGGGCGTGTTACATGGGGAAACACAGGGTACCAGGGCACCATTATCGAGTAACGTTTGTATTTGCCCCTTGAGGCCCCGCTCCTGATCATGTTTCAAAGGGTATTGATGGATTTTGGGAAAAGGGGCACCAGGTTTGAGAAACAATTTTACTGGTTCTACAGGCATTTTCCCTATATCATCTGGTCCTTTTGACCAGAGTTTGGGTGGTATCTCTGAGAGTCGCTGGTCCTCATTCATTACTGGGGAGGGTCTGAGCCTATCAGGGCCATCATAACTGTGGGAAGGGTGTGTAGGATACTGATCTCCTCATTGTGTTCATCTGCATAGGGGTTATATAATGTAAGGACCATCTGACCATCATCTTGGAATTGTATTCTGGAGCGGAACTGTGATAATAAATCTGCCCCCAGTAAATTTACCGGACATGCGGGAGAGATTACGAACTGAGCAGTAACCTGCGGGAAAGGTCCCACAGGGATGGGTTTTGTAAGAGTATGTTTATTGGGTCTGCCATCTACTCCAATTAAAACAAGCTCTTGATTTGAGAATTGACATGGCGGGGCTGGGGAGGGGGGTTCCCAGACATAGGGTTAAAAGGTTGGAGTAGGGAACTGAATTTGTGTAAGGTGGGAGGGCAGGAGCTGAAGTCTGTTGCTTAGGCCACTGATAAGAAACCAGCTGTGTGCTTGTAGCTGGGGTGGGGGCTGAGGTTGGAGCAGGAATCGCTTTGGCTACTGGTTTAACCTTTAATTTCCCTGCTGATGCAAGCAGGCTAAATTCTTCTGAAAACGTTTTACTACTTTCAATGCATCATCCGGAGTTGAAGTCTCGGTGTCAGGTCTAACTGACATTATTGCCTCTTTCAATTCAGATTTAAGGCTGAACATTAAAGCTGCCACAAAAAGGTGTGAATGGGCTTTATTATACAATGAGAATCCCAGATCTTTAAATACTACCATAAGACGCCCATAGAACTTCTCGGCAGTCCAGGATATATTGGGGTTAAGGGGCATAGGGCTTACAGTCGGGAGAAGAGGCTTAATTTCCTGGGGAGGGACCATATCATCTAACAGGGAGCCCCCCTGTCCCAGATCATTATTTTTAATTGTTCGTTTTTTTCTGGCACATTACCCTCAAGCACTTTCTCAATTCCTTCTTGCACCACAAAACATCCAGTCTTTGTCATAGTAGTAGACAGCTTTCCTTTTTCAATGTAACAATAACAGAAACAATCAGAAATCACTTCCTCTGTTGATCCTCAATTTGCTATATATATCAATCACTCAACTTGAAGCAGGTGAATCTTTTACCAATCTTTCACACTGATAACCAAACAATCGCTTACAAGTTTCCTTCTAAAACTAGGCACCATATTTTACTTTCAACTTCCAACTTCAACTTACAATATTTCTTTCTACTTCAATACAGTACTGTTTCTTTAATCAAAACACAAATCTCCCAGCGCATGCTACACCAAGGACAGAATATACAGAGAATCTTGAGCGCAGCTACATGCCCCCTCCCATCCAAGACTTCAGCGGAGATAAGAACTCACAGCATCTCTCCACACAGAACGGAGAAACTCAAAAGCAATCGCGCAGCTGCTTAGACTCCCCCTCCCATCAGATTTTTAGAAATTTCACACAGAAACAGAATGCACCAGTTCTCAGACTTAATTAATTTCTACAAAACCTTAACACAAATTCTTCTTTTTCTTCCACGGAAACATAATTCTCCTTTAGAGCTAAATATCCTTACTTCAGTTGTGCAGAGTACTAGAGCGGCCGTATAGTCTGTTCCACCGGGTCTACCTGTCCCCCACTGGGACAACCCAAAAAACGCAGTACTCAGTGAAAGGAGGAGGGCATCTCAGACTATTCCTTCCGGATTCCCCTGGACATATATATATATATATCTATATATTCCTGAGTTACATATCCTACCCAATCTTTGATCACCTCACCACGCCTGATTCTGACAGTGATCAGGATTTCAGAATATTTTGACTATAAAGAGAATTACAATTACTGGTCAATCCGGGGTGTCCGTCCCTTATGAGGTACGGTTCGAGCACTGGGCCCCCAACGAAACTACACCTCTATATGATTCCACCCAAGAATCACCCCACCATCGGGGACAAACCTCAGATCCTCTTTGCAGCAACAAACACTGGAAAACCACACCAAACGGTCAGTCTGAACAGTATAACTGCCAATTTACTGTAGTTGTTGTGGGGGATGATCAGTCCCAATTTTCCAGTGCCTGTGTCCGGTCCGAGGGTCCTTTGTCTTGTTGTCCTCCGGGGGGCAGAAGCGTTCCTGTTTGTGCCTCCACATTCGGGCGCTAAGCTGTTGAGGGAGGATCTGAAGTTACCCTTCACGGTTGACTCAGTGATTTTCAAATTGATCCACAGGGCGTTGCCGGCAACTGAAAATGACCAGATGGAGACGTGTGTCTCTGTTTGGGGGGATCGAGCAGATCTCTGACCCCCGTTTATTGTGTCGCACTTTTCATAATCTTAGAAGTTATACTTCAACCAATCAACATAAGAACACGCTCACTGTTCTTAACCTATAAGAATGCAGGAACAGCCTGTACGTCAAGGTCCCGTAGAACAATACACCCTCTGTCATATCTTGTTCAGGCTGGAATAATCAAGGTCTCATAACAGCTATGAACTTTAACCTAGTAACACAATTTATCTCAAAACAGCAAGATGGAGTCAAAAAGCACAAAATGAGGCCTGCTTTAATTCGTCTTAACTTAACCCTTCACATGCTGGCAGATGGGCCCACACACTTTGATCAAAGTGACCACAGAGAACAACACGTTTTTAAAGGTGCTCGGAGCAATAGTGGGATTCATGTAGTCAGTGTTTGCGCACTGCTCATTCACTCGGTTTGCATTCACATTTGTACAAACCTTGAGTATTCCTGTAGTCATGTATAACTTCCAGTGTTACCTCTTCTTCATAACCTACAGACATTAGAAGAGGGAGCAGAGTAAGTGAGCGAAGTGATAACTGACTACAAAAACAGACTACAGGGTTATGTTTGTAGTATGTAACAAAAGGGCCATATAGTTCTGCATGGGAGCTGTAGACACAAAATGATGTGGTATATTTAATAAAAAATGTTTGTAAAATTACGCTAGAACAATTAGTGCACTGAGCCATTTAATGTTAAAATGATTGCACAAACTAGTTGAAAAAATTATTGTAAAACTCATCCTCATGAGCTGCCGTTTTAAAGCTTTGATGGTTTCTACCTCATGGTCCACACATTTAGCAATTGATTGAGCATTTCCGTTTTAAAAATAATTTTTATTCTCTTGGAAAACTCAAGAATATGGAGATGATATTCAGCTCAAATACTAGATGAAAAGTGCAACAGGTAAAGGCTAGACTTGTCCACCTGAGCACTAGTGGATCCTCCAGTGTCCCAGGCTTTGACACATTAAGTGATCCAAAGATCCAGCAGAAGACAACCCGATACGGAGGGTATTTTGGAGCCAATAACTTCCCCTTAGAGTTCATTTCGTTTATGGTCATTTATAAATAACCTTATCGACCTCATTGATGATGCAATAATGGTATGATAGATGATACAATGATGGGATAGAGAACTGCCCCCTAGATCATGTCGTCTGTTAGAACCAGGGATTCTTAATGAGGCGGTTCAGGTGATCCATTTTATAACATATTGGGCTCTTTTTCAGCTTTTTTGAATTGTAATAAAAGTTTATTTTTTGTTCTCAGTAAGTTTTAGTATCATAAATCCTCTTCAAGTTAACCATTATTTATAGTGGTCGGCCTAGCGGGCTGATAGTCACAACTGCTTCACAATTGCTCCTTGAAACCTAAGTAGTTCATGGACAGTTGATTTATCATAGCAGTAGCCGAAGTAAATAATACTATTATATTTCATTGTTCGGGTTAAACTGTTCCTTATCGCTCTGCACGCTTTACCTTTTCAGCTTTGTTACTGACGTTTTCTACTGGAGCGGAGGCAGTCGTCAGCTCCTGGCAGGTGCACTCTTGGCAAGCGTCTGAGCCACTTTTGCAAAATCAGGACTCAGCAAGTGCTAACCGTTGTTCCAGTGGATGGTGCCAGCTCGACTCTTTTTGTTTATTTGGATTCTCTGTGGTCTTTTTTTTTCCCCGATGGATGGCTGCCAGCGTTACTCGGGCTGTAATTTAGCAATTGTTAACACTTTTGTCACCTTAATGTGAGCTCAACATCATAATTGCAGCTTTTCAAAAAGCAAAGTTTCTTTAGTTTGACAGTTGTGTTTCTTTAAGTTCACTTTTACAATTTATTTTTCTGTTTATTGTTTTTGATGGTTTTTTTTTTACCTTCCCCCCCCCCCCTTAGATTAGAGAGAGTTAATGAAAACAGCTGGAGGCTACAAAATTGATGCAACCATAATGAAATGGCTGAATAACTATTGCAAGCGGTAAAGTGAATGTTTAGCCATCGTTCCTAAGTGGGTGCAAAATTCTATTCTGATTAATTTCATAATATGTTTTTATAACAGTCAGACTTCGATTTTCGCACAGTGTAAAACCACCTTAAGATAGTGCGAGTTGAGTTGGACTCCTGAAGTTTATCTTTCTCCTACTTAATTTCAGATGAAACTTCAAATAAGTGTTGTCCGCTGTCTGCTCCACAGGGGATGCATGATCTGCCTCTCGCTGTCATCTGCAGCCAGCGCTGCACTCTAATTATTATCTGATTCCACTATTCTTTACTGAAAGTGCTAACAAAGGGCCCAGTTCATCAAAGCTTTCACACTAGACCACTCTTTGGCAGCAGCCAAGCACCTGATCGCTCTCATGTGGCTCCAAAAGTCACCACCTAAAGTCAATCAGTGGTTGGATAAAACGAAGAACATTTGTCGACTAGCTGGCAAGAATTCCGTAAGAACAAATGTATTAGACTCAAACTATGGATCAACTTTACAAATCTCCCTGACTCCTGGAAACTTTTCTTTTTTATCCACATTTCTTATATTGGATTATTTTGCTCATTGATTCAGATCCCAAGCATATAAAACTCTATCTAACACTAATCATTCAATCCCATACTCCCTATGTGGAGAAAGTAACATGACACTTATTCCCACGAAAAGTTACCTTGATGTTACTTTACCCACCTTATAGCTTGTCATACCATGAGATAGCTGTTGGCTTAATATCCCAGTGTGTTAAGGATCAGTCCTACAGGAAACAAGTTAAAACTGTGCGGGCCTAGAGTCCAAGTGTGCATGTGTAGAGCACACCTAGTGTACCACATTGATTGTAAAACATAGCACATGCATATGGGACTTTCAAAAAGCTACTGCAGGGACTAAAAGGTGAATGAAGGAAATGAAAACTAATACTGTCACGGTTCCACCCTCCAGTGTGTCTGAGATGCAGTTACTGACAACTCAGCCGTCCTATCTGGTACAGGGGCATGCTGAAGCTGTCAGTGTGTTGTTTAACAGCTCGACTATCCAATCTGAACTATCCAAGACTGGGAGGCGCTGGCTGTCCCCAAGTGTTCATTATCCCAGGTGATTGCCATGCTACTTAACTGAGCTGTTTCTCCCAGAACTCTGCCAGACGTACCTTCAGCTAGTGAGGTTTGTGCTCTCTGTGCCTTACGTTCTGTATATTGATCTTTTGTTGCCTGACCATGGACCTCGTTCTGACCATCTGTTTAACCCCTTCTGCTCTGATCCGTTCTCCTCCTGGTATTCTGACCTCGGAAGGTTACCTGACTACACTTTTGTTTCTTCCTTCTGTTTATGACGTACTCTCCTGGCTTCTGACCTTGGACTTCTTGACTACTCTGACTCAGTGCTTGGCTTTGAGAAGTGACTAGCGTCACAAATACATAGCTCATTGTGGCATGGTTTCTATTCAAACAAAGAACATATATAAAGGGCATAAGTGCGTTGTGACCTGCGACGTCTACATTCACACAAAACATATACTGTATATAAAGTGCATAAGTGTCTAGTGAAAAACATAATCAGATATATTGACCTTTCATACGTGTTCTAAAAAGTGTTATGTTATGCATCATAAATTATTTAAAAATATATATTCAGTACAGACCTAAAGTTTGGACACATCTTCTCATTTAAAGATTTTTCTGTATTTTCATGAATATGAAAATTGTAAATTCACACTGAAGGCATCAAAACTATGAATTAACCCCTTCACCCCCGGAGCTTTTTCCATTTTTTCGTTTTCGTTTTTCGCTCCCCTCCTTCCCAGAGCCATAGCTTTTTTATTTTTCCGTCAATATGGCCATGTGAGGGCTTATTTTTTGTGGGACGAGATGTACTTTTGAACGACATCATTGGTTTTACTATGCCGTGTAACAGAAAACGGGAAAAAAATTCCAAGTGTGATGAAATTGCAAAAAAAGTGCAATATCACACTTGTTTTTTGTTTGGCTTTTTTGCTAGGTTCACCAAATGCTAAAACTGACCTGACATTATGATTCTCCAGGTCAGTACGAGTTCATAGACACCTAACATGTCTAGGTTATTTTTTATCTAAGTGGTGAAAAAAAATTCCAAAGTTCGCTAAAAAAAAATAAAAAATTGCGCGATTTTCTGATACCCATAGCGTCTCCAATTTTCGTGATCTGGGGTTAAGTGAGGGCTTATTTTTTGCGTTCCGAGCTGACGTTTTTAATAATACCATTTTGGTGCAGATACGTTCTTTTGATCACCCGTTATTGCATTTTAATGCAATGTTGCGGCGACCAAAAAAACTTAATTTTGGCGTTTTGATTTTTTTTCGCTACGCCATTTAGCGATCAGGTTAATCCTTTTTTTATTGATAGATCGGACGATTCTGAATGCGGCGATACCAAATATGTGTATTTTTGATTTTTTTTTTTATTGTTTTATTTTGATTGGGGCGAAAGGGGGGTGATTTGAACTTTTATATATTTTTTATTTTTTTATATTTTTAAACCCTTTTTTTTTTATTTTGGCATGCTTCAATAGCCTCCATAGGAGGCTAGAAGCATGCACTACACGATCGGCTCTGCTACATAGAGGTACAGATCACCTCTATGTAGCAGAAAGGCAGGTGTACTTTGAACGCCGACCACAGGGTGGCGATCAAAGCAATCGGCCATCAACAATCATAGAGGTCTCAAGGAGACCTCTGGTTGTTATGGCAATGCACCGCTGACCCCTTATCATGTGACGGGGTCAGTGGTGCGAGCACACCCGGCCGCGCGGCCGGGAGCGCTAGTTAAATGCTGCTGTCAGCGCTTGACGGCGGCATTTATCTAGTTAATGGGCGCGAGCGGATCGCGATTCTGCTCGTGCTCATTGCGTGCAGATGTCAGCTGTACAAAACAGCTGACATGTCGCGGCTTTGAGGTGGGCTCACCGCCGGAGCCCACCTCAAAGCAGGGAATCTGCCAGCTGACGTACTATTCCGTCAGCTGGCAGAAAGGGGTTAACACATGTGGAATTATATACTTAACAAAAAAGTGTAAAACAACTGAAATTATGTCTTATATTCTAGGTTCTTCAAATTAGCCACCTTTTGCTTTGATGACTGTTTTGCACACTCTTGGCATTCTCTTGAGAGCTTCAAGAAGTAGTCACCGGAAATGGTTTTCACTTTACAGGTGTGCACTGTCAGGTTTAAAGGGAACCTGTCACCTGAATTTGGCGGGACCGGTTTTCGGTCATATGGGCGGAGTTTTCGGATGTACATGCCTGCGCAAGGCAATCTTGCCTTGCACATGCGCAGTATGCTTTGCCCAACTGTGGGCAAAGCCGAAAAGCATTAGTGTGCATGCGACGGCACACTATGTTCCGGAACACAGCAAAATAGTTCCGGGACATAGTGCGCCGCGCATGCGCACTAATGCTTTTCGGCTTTGCCCGCAGTTGGGCAAAGCATACTGCGCGTGCGCAAGGCAAGATTGCCTTGCGCAGGCGTGTACTACGGAGGACAGAGAATGAACTTCAATCCAATATTGCGGCCAGCATGCAGCCAGCGGGTGAGGAAAGGGTGAAACAAACACCCGAAAACTCCGCCCATATGACCGAAAATCGGTCCCGCCAAATTCAGGTGACAGGTTCCCTTTAATAAGTGGGATTTCTTCCCTTATAAATGGGGTTGGAACCATCAGTTTTTTTGTGCAGAAGTCTGGTGGATACACAGCTGATAGTCCTACTGAATAGACTGTTTGAATTTGTATTATGGCAAGAAAACAAGCAGCTAAGTAAAGAAAAATGAGGGCCATCATTACTTTAAGAAGGTCAGTCAGTCCGAAAAATTGGGAAAACTTTGAATGTGTCCCCAAGTGCAGTTGCAAAAACCATCAAGCACTATAAAGAAACTGGCTCACATGAGGACCGCCCCAGGAAAGGAAAACCAAGAGTCACCTCTGCTTCTGAGGATAAGTTTATCCGAGTCACCAGCCTCAGAAATCGCAGGTTAACAGCAGCTCAGATTAGAGACCAGGTCAATGCCACACAGAGTTCTAGCAGCAGACACATCTCTAGAACAACTGTTAAGAGGAGACTTTGTGCAGCAGGCCTTCATGGTAAAATAGCTGCTAGGAAACCACTGCTAAGGACAGGCAACAAGCAGAAGAGACTTGTTTGGGCTAAAGAACACAAGGAATGGACATTAGACCAGTGGAAATCTGTGCTTTGGTCTGATGAGTCCAAATTTGAGATCTTTGGTTCCAACCACCGTGTCTTTGTGCGATGCAGAAAAGGTGAACAGATGGACTCTACATGCCTGGTTCCCACCGTGAAGCATGGAGGTGTGATGGTGTGGGGGTGCTTTGCTGGTGACAATGTTGGGGATTTATTCAAAATTGGAGGCATACTGAACCAGCATGGCTACTACAGCATCTTGCAGCGGCATGCTATTCCATCCGGTTTGAGTTTAGTTAGACCATCATTTATTTTTCAACAGGACAATGACCCCAAACACACCTCTAGGCTGTGTAAGGGCTATTTGACCAAGAAGGAGAGTGATGGGGTGCTACGCCAGATGACCTGGCCTCCAGAGTCACCAGACCTGAACCCAATCGAGATGGTTTGGGGTGAGCTGGACCGCAAAGTGAAGGAAAAAGGGCCAACAAGTGCTAAGCCATCTCTGGGAACTCCTTCAAGTTTGTTGGAAGACCATTTCTGGTGACTACCTCTTGAAGCTCATCAAGAGAATGCCAAGAGTGTGCAAAGCAGTCATCAAAGCAGAAGGTAGCTACTTTGAAGAACCTAGAATATAAGACAAATTTTCAGTTGTTTCACACATTTTTGTTAAGTATATAATTCTGCATGTGTTAATTCATAGTTTTGAAGCCTTCAGTGTGAATTTACAATTTTCATAGTCATGAAAATACAGAAAAATCTTTAAATGAGAAGGTGTGTCCAAACTTTTGCTATGTAGTGTAATTTCACGCAAAGCCCCCAAAATGGGATAGACAAAATTGTTGGCACCTTTCGAAAATTGTGGGTAAACAACTTTGTTTCAAGCATGTGATGCTCGTTCAAACTTACCTGTTGCAAGTAACATGTATGAGCAATATGAAAATCACACCTGAAACCAGATTAAAAGAGAAGTTGAATCAATGTTTGCATTGTGTGTGTGGGTAAAGAGAACTGTCCATCTGCAGAGATCTTGATGTTCCTTTGTCCACTGTGTGTAACATAATCAAGAAGTTTACAACCCATAGCACTGTAACCAATCTCCCTGGATGTGGACGACAGAGAAAAATTGATGATAGGTTGCAGCGCAGGATAGCCTGGATGATGGATAAGCAGCCGCAAACAAGTTACAAAGTAATGCAAGGTGTCCTGCATGTTCAGGGTGCTTTAGTGTCAATGTAAACTATCCATCGACATTTGAATAAAATTAAATACTATGTCAGGAGGCACAGGAGGAGCCCACTGTTGACACAGAGACATAAAAAGCTAGATTGCAGTTTGCCAAAATGTACGTGCGTATGCCAAAATCCTTCTGGGAAAGCGTCTTGGGGACAGATGACAGATGAGACCAAGATAGAGCATTTTGGTAAAGCACATCATTCTGTATACTGAAAATGGAATGAGGCCTACAAGGAAAAGCGCACAGTACCTGCAGTCAAGTATGGTGGAGGTTCAAAGATGTTTTGGAGTAGTTTTGTTGCATCTAGCACTGGGTGCCTTTGCTGTGTGCAAGGCATCGTGAAATCTGAAGATTACCAAAAGATTTGAGGTCACATTGTAGTGCCCAGTGTCAGGAAGCTGGGTTTGTGTCCTGTGCATGGGTCTTCCAGTAAGACAATGACCCCCAAACATACTTCAAGAAGCACCTAGAAATGGATGGAAACAAAGCTCTGGAGAGTTCTGAAGTGGCAGCAATGAGTCTGGTTATAGAAAGTGATTGATTGTGGTTATTTATTCCAAAGTGTGTGCAACCAAATATTAAGTTGAGTTGTCCAACCAATTTTGGGGGTTTTGTGTAAAATAATGACCAATTTGCCCTTTTCTCTCTCTGTTGTTCCAATACACACTAAAGAAATAAACATGTGTATAACAAAAAAAAAAGCGTTATTGCAATAATTTTCTGGGAAAAATTCTTCATTTTCTGGAACAATTTAAAGGGTGCCAACACTTTAGGCCATGACTACACTTGAATAATGCCAATCTGCAGTGGGTGGCTAAAACCCCCATTAGTCTAGGTTCACACATTGAGTTTTTTTATGAAAATTTTCTGCTGCGTTTTACAGGACCAGCAAAGTTTAGGAGATTTCAGAAATCTCATGTGCACAGCTTGTTTTTTTGTCTTCAGTATTTTGTACAATACCTTGGTTTTTGCAAAATGCAGCATGTCACTTTTTTTCAGCGTTTTTTTCAGTATTTTTTTTTTAGCATTTTCATGGTGCAAAAAGGCTACAAAAACGCAGGTATCAGTTTTTGCCGCGCTGTTGGTGCCAAAACCTGATGAAGTAGAATCAGATTTTTTTTATGCACTAAACTTTATCAGCAGGCACAAGAGACAAATATACCATGACAAAAACGCAGCAAAGAAGCTAAGCAAAACCTGCTTTTTTTTAAGCAAGTTTCTTACTGCCAAGAAAGCAGGTTTTGCCTTCGGGAAAAAAAATTGCATCAAAAACGGAACGTGTGAACATAGCCTTACAGAGAAAAAACTCTGAACGTTACTCTTAAATTACAAGATCTGTGGAGGTCGTGGTATCTTTGTCATGCTTCTTTTAGGGGAAAAAAAAAGCCCCTTTGGTCCTGTGAGCACTCATTGCAACCTCCATGATAGAAACATTATTTGTAGTGGGCAATTAAAGAGGTGAGTTTCATCATCTGTCCAGTTTGGCGCTGTTGGTCATTACCGTTGAGTTGCCCAACAGTCATGTTGCCACATTACGACATACAAGACATTATCTATGGGTCTTCACGTATTAACATTGCAATCTGAAACTGTAATAATCCACGGCACTAACCTTCCCTCCCTCTGATAGCAGGCAACAAGTTAATACTGATAAATTCAGGAAGATAAATTAATGCCGTAGTTGAAATGTTTTGTGATGGAGAACATAAGTCAGTGTTAGACAGACGGGGACTTATCACCGGAACACAGACCTCGACGCGCGCCATCACTTGTTTTATGTAATTCTCAGAAGATGAGGACAGCTGGATTGTTTGAGGATCTTAGATGTGTTTGTGTTGGGAAGAAAAAAAAGAAAACAAATTCCCTGCCATGCCGCTCATTTTCTGTAATTGCGGATCAGTATTGGAAACAAACGCAAAAAATAAATGAAAGGGCATCAGTGCTGGTTCAGCGGCGGGAACTCAGACATGAATTACTTTTGTTTCCAGAGGTTTCACCCTTGATAAGCGATACTCATTATCGGACATTGGCAGTAGCAGCATTTCCATGTTTTCTACTCACACCGGAAAGTTTTCAAACATTTGAAATATATATGTATTTTTGGGGGTTTTTGTTGGTGCAAAAGTTCCAAACTTCTTTCTTTGTAGCTGCATACATGTCGAATACGGTAGGAAGTAGCAGAGAATACAATCTTTAATACCAGACAGGAACCCACCCTTGACCCACCTTGGCGGACCGTCGGCACGAAAAAACATTCAAGTGAACTTTTTTTGTCTGTCGCATCTGCCATTTTCTACCGCGCATGCGCGGCCGAAACTCTGCCCCATCCTCCCGGACTTCAGAATGGGCAGCAGATGCGTTGAAAAGCTGCATCCGCTGCCCACGTCGTGCACAAATTTCACAACGTGCGTCGGTACATCGGCCCGACGCATAGCGATGGACCCGTACCGACGCAAGTCTGAAAGAGGCCTTAATGAGCGCTTAATTTTAAAAAAATAAAAAAACGGAAAAAAATGGCGTGGGCCCCCGCGCAATTTTCTGTGCCAGAGGGGGAAAGCCGACCGCCAGGGGCCTATATTTGTAGCCTGCTATGAATATCAGCCCACAGCTGTCTGCATAGCCTTTACTGGCTATTAAAATAGGGGGACCCCCCAAAAAATGACGTGGGGTCCCCCTATATTCTATAGCCAGAAAGGCTACACAGACAGCTGCGGGCTGATATTCATAGCCTAGAGAGGGGCCATGGATATTGGCCTTCCCAGCTACAAATACCAGTCCGCAGCCGCCCCAGAAATAGTGCCAATTCCGGCACTTAGCCCCTCTCTTCCCACTCCCGTGTAGCGGTGGGATATGGGGTAATAAGGGGTTAATGTCACCTTGCTATTGTAAGGTGACATTAAGCCGGGTTAATAATGGAGAGGCGTTAATAAGACGCCTATCCATTATTAATCCTAGTGTAGTGAAATAGTTAAAAAAAATATATATATATAAAGACACAGCCAGAAAAAAGTATTTTAATATTCTTCATTTAACCATACTTACCATACTTCAGCGCCTGCAAAAAAAAATAATAAACCGTATACTACCTGTCCGCCGTAGTCCTATTAATAATGAGTGTCCCACGACGATCTCCCCTATAGAACAGTGATATCGGGTGATGTCACTGCTCTATGGGACCTTCAGTGACAAACTGACAGGAGACAATGGCTCCTGCTGTGCATCACTGAGAGGTTACTATAGTTCAGAGTCTCACTTTATGGCAATTGCTGCGTGGGAAATTTCTCACACAGCAATGCCAAAAGTGAGACTAGGGACTATTTTTTTACAGCGGCGGAGGAATACAGTGCGGAAAGATTACTTCCTCCAGTCATTGTATTCCTGGAGTCCCTAGAGAGCGGTCGCATCATCTGATGCTGCCGTTCTCCACGGGAGATGGTCGTGGGACACTCTGCGGATCAGGGAGTATATTGTTTGTTTGTTATTTTAATATTTCTTACAAATGACACTAGCTTCGTGGAACAAAGTGACAAGTAATGGTGAATATGTAATCTGTTATATGTACTGTATGTCTATATGTATGTATTGTATGTAATGTATGAATGTACTGTATGTAGTATGTATGTATGAAGTATGTATGTATGTAGTATGTTGTATGTATGTAGTATGTATGTAGTATTTTGTATGTTGTATGTATGTATTATGTATGTAGTATGTTGTATGTATGTATGTATGTAGTATGTATGTTGTATGTATGTAGTATGTTGTACGTATGTATGTTGTATGTAGTATGTATGTAGTATGTTTTTAGTATGTAATATGTATGTAGTATGTATGTAGTATGTTTGTAGTATGTATGTAGTATGTTGTATGTATTTATGTAGTATGTGTGTATGTAGTATGTATGTATGTGGTATGTATGTTGTATGTATGTTGTATGTATGTAGTATGTATGTTGTATGTATGTAGTGTGTATGTAGTATGTTGTATGTATGTAGTATGTATGTTGTATGTATGTAGTATGATGTATGTAGTATGTATGTTTGTGTTTTGTTTTTTTACATTCAACACATTAGCCGGATGATGGGACTACTACTGTCCAATCATTGGCTGATGTGTCAATCACCGTCATTGTAGCTGGCATAGCCCGATGGGACTTGTAGTCCCATCGGACGATGCCTGCACACACACACAACCCCCGGCAGGCCCGTACAGACCCCCGAGAGGCCAATACAGACCCCCGGCAGCCCGCACAGACCCCTGGCAGGCCCGCACAGACCCCCGGCAGGCCCGCACAGACCCCCGGCAGGCCCATACAGACCCCCGGCATGCCCACACAGATCCCCCATGGTCATGCACAGACCCCGCCCGCACACACAGACACGTAGTCTCCGCCCACACTCCATTATAGTGCATCATTGCACTATGGGAACTTCCGATTCCGGTATTCGATATCTTAAAAGTATTGGAACTCAGTATCGGAAATCCGATACAGCGAATATCGGCCGATATTTGCAGTATCGGAATGCTCAACACTAATGGTCACTCATCCTGGTACACATGTCCACCATCCCTATGCTGGTTCATATGACCACATCCCCATTTTTGTACACATGGCCACCATTCCCATCCTGGTATACAGACCCCCCATTCCCATCTTGCTATACATGGCCCCCCATTCCCATCCTGGTATACAGAGCCCCCATCCCCATTGTGGTATACATGGCCCCCATCCACCATCCTGGTATACATGGCCACCATCCACCATCCTGGTATACATGGCCCATCCCCATCCTGGTATACATGGTCACCCATCCTGGTACACATGACCACCATCCCCATGTTTGTACACACGACCACCATCCCCATCCTGGTACACATGTCCCCATCCTGGTATACATGGCTCTCCATCCCCATCCCGGTACACATGGTCACCCATCCTGGAACACATGTCCACCATCCCTATGCTGGTTTACATGACCACCATCCCCATGCTTGTACACATGGCCACCATCCCCATCCTGGTATACATGGCCCCATCCCAATCCTCAATCCTGGTATGCATGGCCGCCCGTTACCTTCTTGGTATACATGGCCACCCATTCCCATCCTGGTATACATGGCCACCATCCCCATCGTGGTATACATGGCCCCCATCCACCATCCTGGCATACATGGCTATCTTCCCCATCCTGATATACATGGCCCCCATCCTGGTATATATGGCCACCATCCCCATCCTGGTATACATGGCCCCATCCACCATACTGGTATACATGGCCCCTTCATAACCATCCTGGTATACATGGCCACCATCCCCATCCTGGTATACATAGCCACCATCCTGGCATACATGGCCACCATCCCCATCATGGTATACATGTGCCCCCCCCATCCTGGTATATATGGCCATGATCCCCATCCTGGTATACATGGCCCCCATCCACCATCCTGGTATATATGGTCATCATCCCCATCCTGGTATACATGGCCACCATCCCCTTCCTGGTATACATAGCCACCATCCTGGCATACATGGCCATCATCCCCATCATGGTATACATGTGCCCCCCATCCTGGTATACATGCCCCCCCATCCTGCTACATATGGCCATGATCCCCATCCTGGTATACATGGCCCCCATCCACCATCCTGGTATATATGGCCATCATCCCCATTCAGGTATACATGGCCACCATGCACCATCCTGGTACACACGTTCCCCCCTATCCTGGAATACACATGGCCCCACATCCTGGTATACATGGCCCCCAATCCTGGTATGCATGGCCACCATCCCCATCCTGGTATACATGGCCCCCATCACGATGCACACATAAAAAAAAATTCTTACCTTCCCTCCGCTCCCTTGCATCGGCGTCCTGTGCTGATGCCAGCAGCTGATTTCAAAGTTTGACAGCTCATGACATCACTGCCATGCGCCCTCACACGCTGATGTCAGCTGCCAGAATACTCACTGCACTCCACGCCCGGGATTAGGCCGGGATCACACATATGCGAGATACGGCCGAGTCTCGCAGGTGAAAACCCAGCTCTGGCTCCGGCACTCCGGAACGGCGCCAGAGCTGGATTTTCACCTGCGAGACTCAGCCGTATCTCGCGTATTTGTGATCCCGGCCTTATTGGCGAGGAGAGCAGTAAATATTAATTTAATAGTGGGCACAGTGTTAGCTGCAGCCGCCGGGCAATCACGTGTGCCTGCCATTAAAGAGAATGAATATTTGCTGTTCTGGGTAGTGAAACATGGGTGTGGCAAGGATCGGTGCACTTCACAAAATAAATGGCATTACAAGGAAGAAAATTATATAGAGATATTGAAGCAACAAAATGTTAAGAATTTAAAATGTGGATGAGTCTTCCAAATCTATAATGACCTTGAGCATACATCCAAAGTTGTGGCCAAATGGATCAAGAACAACAAAGGTAAGGTAATGAAGTGGCCATTGCAAAGTCATGACCTTAATCCCGTAAAAATGTGAGTGTGCAAGGAGGTGTTAGGCTCATCTGGTGAGGTGGATTCTCCAAGTGCCTGGCCCGGGTGGGCACATGAACCCCGAGCATTGATGCAGCAGCAAGAAATTACATGGGCAGAGAAGAATTGGCACACACCGCAATTTTAGGAGCAGCAGGAAGGATAAAGGGAAACCCAGCAGGAATGAATGCGAGCACAAACACAACAGCACACTAAACATGAGACTGGAGTCTCAATCCCTAGACACAGGTGTCTCAAATAAGTCTAGGGAAATTATGTCACTGAGCCATGCTGAGCAACTTGCAAAGCCCGACGTAGAGCACAACAGAGGGCAATAAACACAGGAGAAGGAAGTGGAGACTGGGATACTCAGGACAGTTGTGTGACAAGAGGTCTACAAACCTCACTCACACCAGTTCTACAAGGAGGGATCGACCACAATTTCAGCTATTTATCGTGAGAAGATTGGAGAATGCTACACGAAACGTGTGACTTGAGTTTGACAGTTTTAATTCAATGCTATCAAATACTTGTCACATGTATGTAAACAGCTGAGTTTCATTTTTTTTAACTCATTTTTATATTACACAAAGACCTAGTCATCTTATTTTCAGTCTCCGTGATCGCTATACACTGGTTTGATGGTTTGTTTTTATAGAATCATAGCATGATAGAGTTGGAAGGGACCTCCTGGGTCATCTGGTCCAACCCCCTGCTCAATGCAGGATTCACTAAATCATCCCAGACAGATGTCTGTCCAGCCCTGTTTGAAGACTTCCATGGCAAGAGAACTCACCACCTCTCGTGGCCGCCTGTTCCACTCATTGATCACCCTCGCTGTCAAAACGTTTTTTCTAATATCCAATCTGTGTCTCCTCCCTTGTTTTCTACAAGTTTACCTGCAATACCCGCCATTCTCCAACCACATCAGGCCAGGAGCCTTTGGTCAGTGCTGGTGTCACCTGTAATATCGAATGGCTACTTTTAGAGGAATCCTAGACATTGAAGATCCTTCAAACAGACAACCAGTCTCCCGTTAACTTGTGTGCTCTTCTCTTAATTCAATGCTTCGGAATATTGCGATTTATGACACTTTATAAAAGCCGAGTGATGACTGCAAATGTTTTCTCTATTAAAGTTTTGTGCCATTACGGATGGCAGCATTGACTTGAAGTGGATACTTTATGTGTTGCTGGAGTCCATGATGTTTATTGCTCAGTTCCATTAGATTAGAGACTTGACTCGGTTCTTGTATAAAGTCTTTGCTGCTAAGAATATGATAACCTTAGAAAACAAAATATATTGTGCTTCATTGTTCCATACGTCAGTCAACTGGTTGGGCCAGATGGTGGAGGTCCCAGTGGCTGGTTCCTCTCCGGATATACTTGCACAGTGCTACTTTTTGTTTCTGTGTTGATGCTGATATATCATTCAGTTTAGGCGTCATGGCTTCAAGCCATAATGGATCCATTACAGCCATGCTGGATCCTTTTACATGCGGATCTAGACCAACACAGATGGAGGTCTCAGCTAAGTGACATCTTTGTATTTTAGCGATATTCTCGACACGGTCCTGTTAGCTTGGGATCACCAAAGTTGGGATAACTAAAGTCATCCATTTTCTCACATATCAGCCTAGAAATGAGAAAGTGGATGATTAGCAAAGATCTTTCCTTGAGAGAACATTCCCAAAAAGATTGTTTTACTTCCCCCGTACACAGACTAAAATGTAAACCACTCACTAGGCAATCGTTCATTCATTGGTTCAACCATCAATGTACTTAACCTGGTCACGACCTTGGGATTTTCCGTTTTTGCATTTCCATTTTCATACCAGAGCTATAACTTTTTTTATTTTTCCGGCAATATGGCAATGTGACAGCTTGTTTTTTGTGGGATAAGTTGTACTTTTGAACAACTCCATTGATTTTTACCATATAATGTACTGGAAAACGGGAAAAAATTCCAAGTGCAGTGAAATTGCAGAAAAAGTGCAATTCCACAATAGTTTTTTTTTTTTTTTTTTAATGTTTACCAAATGCTAAAACTGATCTGCCTTTATGATTCTCCAGATCATTACGCGTTCACAGACACCAAACATATCTAGGTTCTTTTTTTATTTAAGTTATGAAAAAAAACCCTCAAAATAAAAAAAAGGTGCTATTTTCCGTGATTTAGTAAAGCAAATAACCCTTAATTTTCTACGATGATATAGATAAAACATCAAGTTTATTACGTTCAATTAAAACCATGACACAACTACAACCAGATATACACAAAAATAACACACAACCGTGCGCTCTAGATTGCCCTGTTATTAGCACCTATATACAAATCCTGCCTATCAGCAGAGGTTGGCACCCTACACATACAAACGAGATTGGCGCCCCCGCTCACTGTCGGCTGACCCTGTGACTCCTACTATATCCCCTGTTAAAAGGTGTCACAGATGCCTCGTCATATATTCCACCGGGGAAAAAAAAAGATAGGCAGGATAACAAAAAGGCTAGTTATTATATATATATATATATATATATATATATATATATATATATATATATATATATATGGATACACATATATCTTAGCCTTTGGTGTGTGCCAGGGTGAGATACACGGACTCAAACAATAGTGTAGACAAAACAGTGCTCGTGCTAAAAACTAAAAACCTCAAAACCTCAGCACGAGCACTGTTTTGTCTACACTATTGTTTGAGTCCGTGTATCTCACCCTGGCACACACCAAAGGCTAAGATATATGTGTATGTATATATATATATATATATATATATGTATATATATATATATATATATATTTATATATATATAATAACTAGCCTTTTTGTTATCCTGCCTATCTTTTTTTTTGTTTTTTTTTTCCGGTGGAATATATAACGAGGCATCTGTGACACCTTTTAACAGGGGATATAGTAGGAGTCACAGGGTCAGCCGACGGTGAGCGGGGGCGCCAATCTCGTTTGTATGTGTAGGGTGCCAACCTCCGCTGATAGGCAGGATTTGTATATAGGTGCAATCTAGAGTGCACGGTTGTGTGTTATTTTTGTGTATATCTGGTTGTAGTTGTGTCATGGTTTTAATTGAACGTAATAAACTTGATGTTTTATCTATCTCATCGTAGAAAATTAAAGGTTATTTGCTTTACATAATTTGAATTTTTCTGACTCTTTTGGTGGCTGTATTAGCCTGTGCTTGCTATATTATTTTCTGTGATTTGTAGCATCTCTCCATTTTTTGGAATCTGGGGCTGGTTGAGGGCTTAATTTTTGCATTCTGATCTGATGTGTTTGATACCATTTTGGGGTAGATCAGTGCTTTTTTCACCTGTTAGGCCGGTTTCACATTAACGTTTTGAGGAGCTGCAGAGGGCTGCACCTCCGCCGCTAGCTCCGCCTACTTCTGCATGCGGCCTGCGTACCTATCTTTAACATTAGGTACGCAGGTTGTGCGGCTGAATGCGGATGCTTCCGCATGCGTCGTTTTGACGATGCGGCGACCAGCATAGGACGCAACTGGTTGCAATTTCTTTTTTCTCCGCATCGTCAAAACGACGCATGCAGAAGCATCCGCATACAGCCACACGACCTGAGTACCTAATGTTATAGATAGGTACGCAGGCCGCATGCAGAAGTAGGTGGGGCTAGTGGCGTAGGTGTGGTTGAGGGCGGGGCTTCACGAAGGAAGTCCGCAGCCCTCCGCAGCTACTCAAAACACTAGTGTGAAACTAGCCTTATTGCATTTTATTGCAATGTTGCAGCAACCAAAAAAATGTAATTCTGTCATTTAGATTTTTTTATTTTGAATGGGGCAAAAGGGAGGTGACATGAACTTTCATATTTTTTATATTTTTAAAAAAATGTATTAAAAAAATTCTACTTTTTACTTGGTTCATTAGTCTCCTTAGGAGACTTGAAGCTGTGATCATGTGATCTCTTGTGCTACACATAGCAGGAGTCATCATCTATGAACGCCGGCCATGGGGCTGCGCGCATACCAGTTCTGCAATGACAAGCACAGGGGTCTTCTGCAGACTCCCAGTTGTCATGTGGGGTTTGAGGCACGCTTGCAGAGCAATCGTGTTAAAGGCAGCTGTCAGAGATTGACAGTGTCATTTAACATGTTAGCATGATGATCACGATTCCACCCGCAGCTGCTTATATTAGCTGTCACGTGCCGGAAAAGATGCGGGCTCAGCACCGGAGCCCGCATCAAATAGAGGGACACGATCTTTGACATACCTATATATCATAGGTCGTGACGTGGGTGGACCTGTCACTGGGTCAAAAGAGGCCAGTTCTTGCTCTTATTTTTTTCTCCTTGTTCACTTGACTATTCAGTTTTTTTCTTTTTTTACATACAACATACAGTTCCTGAGATATGAGCCATTTTACTTGGTGCTTATTTTTATGGCCATTTTCAAGGCGGCATGGCTCATGGGACGATTATGCAAAGCTGCCCAAAGACACACCCACAGAGAATCATGTAAGCCACACCCCTTTAGAAAAAAAATAACAACATTAGCGCTAAATAAAAAGGTCAATATCTCGGGAACCGTATGGCAGATTTACAAAAAGAAAAAAAGCAGAATACTCAGGGAAACATTGGGAGTAAATTACGATAAAAAACTGGGCAATTTTGATTTGATGACAAATTCATTTTAAGTCTAATGTCTATGGTAACACTAATCCTTACATTTTGCACCCTCCGTCAATCTTAATAACACGTCTTACAGTCTCCAGTAACAACCAGAAAAGTAAAAACAATTGAAAACAAATCTTCACATCAATATCATTTTATGTGATTACACATATTGGGGCAGTTTTCCTAAATTTTTCGGGATATCAGGATTTGTAGTAAGAGCATTTCAAGGAATAATTGTCAAATGTAAAAATTTATTTTTGGGGGCTGTCTCTGATTCTGAAGAATGTTGGCGTGAAAGGGAAATTAAAAGATTATTTTTGTCTCACCCCAGGCAATACAGACTGCCCTAGTTTCCTCTTGTTCCATGATACAGAGCCAATGAGCACTTTAAGACTGTTTTTTTTTCAAGTATTTAATTAAAAACTGTAACATGTTGGTAGTTTAGAAATATGAGATAATTAGACTAATAACTTAGATTTTCCCGGCGGTATCACTAGTTACATCATTACTCTACTTGCTCTTGTAGAGCTTTCGTTATTCTTGCATGTATATTTTTTTGCAAATTAGTCATCATTACAGTGAATCAGTCAGATCTACTATCTGAGCGTAAAATTGTGGGGGCTATGTTGAGCTTAGAAATATATAATTTTATATGATTTGATTTTGTATTTTCACGTTAAGAGCTGTGAAAATGCTTCTAACAACCTTTGAGAGAGCCTATGTATCCTGCTTCTCCCCTTACATTCATTAAGAAAGTCTGTGAGCCTTACTTCACCCGCCTAATAATAGAGAACGCCTGGGAGTCTAACTTCCAATGCCTTCTCGTACAAAAAGCCTGCGAGTCCTGTTCCCCGTCTCAATCATAAGGAAAGCCTGTGAGTCCTGATTTTCCCCTCCCAATCACAGAGAAAACATGAGTCCTGCTCCGCTACACAGTCACAGAGAAACTAGGTGAGTCCTGCTCCCGGACCCAGTCGTAGAGAAAGCCTGTGAGTCCTGCTTCTCCCCACTCATAGAGAAAGCCTGTGAATCCTACTCCTGCACTCCCACTCATAGAGTAACCCTGTGAGTCCTTCTTTACCCACCTAATGATAGACAAAGTCTGTTAGTCTAGTTTCTGCTGACAACTCATAGAGAAAACCAGCGAGTCTTGATCAACATCTTACTTATACAGAACCTTTGTGAATCCTGCTTCTTCCCTCCCACTCATAGAAAAAGTCTATGAGTCCTGCTTCCCCCACCTATTTATCGAGAAAGTCTGAGAGTCCATCTTGCTCCACCTTCTCATAGAGTCTCCGTCCTGCTTCTCTAACCTTATCATAGAGAAAGTCTGTGAATCCAATTTCTTTTTCCTACTCCTAGAGAGAGTCTGTGGAGCCTTGGAGTCGTGATTCCCTCACCCATCTATAAAGAAATCCTGTGAGTCCAACTTCCTTTGACTACTCATTGAGAAAGCCTTTGAGCCATCTTCTCATATTAATCGAGAAAGCTTAAGAGTACAGCTTGCCCCACCTATTCATAGACAGTCTGTGAGTCCTGCTCCCACAACCCATTCATAGAAAAAGCCTGTAATACCAACCTTGCCTACTAATAGAATCTGTGAGTCCTGCTTCTCCCCTCCCACTCATAGAAAAAACCTGTGAGTCCTGCTTATCCCAATCATAGAGACAGCCTTGAATTATGCTTCTCCCCTCACACTCATAGAAAAAACCTTTGAGTCCCGTTTCCCCCCTCCCACGTTTAGAGAAAGCCTGTGAGTCCTTCTTCTCCCCTCCCACGTTTAGAGAAAGCCTGTGAGTCCCGTTTCTCCCCTCCCACGTTTAGAGAAAGCCTGTGAGTCCTGCTTCTCCCCTCCCACTCATAGAAAAAGCCTGTGAGTCCTGCTTCTCCCCTCCCACTCATAGAAAAAGCCTGTGAATCCGGCTTATCCTCTCCCACTCATAGAAAAAGCCTGTGAGTCCTTCTTCTCCCCTCCCACGTTTAGAGAAAGCCTGTGAGTCCCGTTTCTCCCCTCCCACTCATAGAAAAAGCCTGTGAATCCGGCTTATCCTCTCCCACATTTAGAGAAAGCCTGTGAGTCCTGCTTCTCCCCTCCCACTTTTAGAGAAAGCCTGTGAGTCCTGCTTCTTCTACCCATTCATAGAGAGAGCCTGTGAGCCCTGCTTTTGTAACCCATTTGTAGAGAAACTTTGTGAGTCCACTTAAACCACCTACTCATAGAGAGAACCTGCGAGTCCTGCCTAAAACTGGTACACAAAGAAATAAAATAATTATATATTTTTAATTTTCATTGGCTTGTTGGATTTATGGAAAGAAAGAAAATAGGGTGAGTTTGCTAGGATATGTTTTTTCGTTTGTTGTGTACTTTCTGAGTTTAGTGTTTCTATAAATATATTGTCCACTTTGAATAATCTGTCGGGTACGTGTCACATTAGTAAGTTGCTCATTGTATAGAGAAGTCCAGCAGGAATTGTTGAATATCCCTGCAGTGCCTCCGCAGGAGAATTGAGGCATTACACTGTTCTCATTGAAATCTAAAAATGTCTTTGTAGCTGCCGTCTCCTTTTGATTGTTGGTGAGGGTCCTGAATTAGAGAGACCCCTTTTTGGGGTATGTGTTAATAACTTTCCTAAACTTGTGAACACAGTTTTTACAGAGTATGAATCACTTCTCCGCTTATCATTTGTTTATGGGGTTTTTTTCAACCGTAAACTAATTAAAACATTAAAGTTATTTCACTCAGGGAACATTATTAAATCCCGTCACAACGTAATAATATGAGAAAAAAGAAATCTAAAGCTGTTTCCCTGATAGGGGTCTCAGCCTGCCTTTATTTACAGCTAAGCATATTGCACAAGATTGGCAAACATACGACACCAGATTTTTGCGTTTCATCTTAGTACTTAGGCTTTTATGAGAATCTTAGCAAGCGCATCTTCTCGTTTTGTGTTTCTCTAATGTTTATTTTCAGACAGAAAGCCCATTATGTGATTGCAGGCAAGGATTAGACGCTTGGTTTCCTGCACACATTGCGTGGTTTATTTGCATTTGGTTGAAACTTAAAATTTTCATTTTTTGGGGGGGGAGAGGAGGAGTAGTGAGCTGCGGTTTAGAAAAGTACATGCATTCACGCGTCTTGCCCACGTCTTGGAGCTTGGCACAGAATTGGATCATTATGTTGGTGACCATGAAACCAAAGGAAAACATAGTAAAGTGGAAAAAAATTGCACAAGGCAATCATATGACTTCTGTTGCACAAATTCTATATTAATTGATATTACGACAAAACTACCGTATTATGTTCTCACTACTAGTCCATATGTTTGTGTTTTACCCCAGATATGTAGGAATCCATCTGGTGAGCTTGGATATTTTTATCAGTGCCGTGGTCTTTGGATGGATCGACAGACCCATGCCTATCACCCACTTCATTCTAGTTCATCCAACTTATGGTCTTGCTTAAATAGGTGATAATTGCCTTAGACCAGTATGCCCTTTTAAAGAAGCACTCCCATCAATTTTTTTTATCCTCTTAATATTTTGCAGTCATCATATTATATAGCATTGTGTACTTACAATTGCTCATTTTGCCTTTCTACCCAGAAATTATTCTCTTTTCCATTAGGTCTATGACATCACGTGATTGAAAACTGAATTCTTCTAAGCTTTATGTAGAAACAAGAGGTCAATTTTCCCTGTATGAGTTGTCACTGCAAAAGGAGGAGGGAGCAGTAGGGTCAGGAATTGAAGAGGGGAGTGTTAAATGCAAAGACAAGAGACTTCCTGTTTCTACATAGAGCAGAGAAAAGAGAAGAATTTACTAGGTAGAAAAGCAAAATGAGCAATTGTAAGTACACAGTGCTATATAATATGATGACTGCAAAATATTAGGAGGATAAAAACTTTGATGAAAGTGCTCCTCTAAGTATACACCATACTTTTTTTTAGACCCTTTAAGGTATGTTTACACTAATCTGGAAAACCCTTTCCCTAATGATTTGTTTAATTTGCATTAATGCTACCATTAAAAAAGAAAGAAGATGCGTCATAAAATAATAAAAATTTACTGGCAAAACAAAGTCCAATTTTCATGTTTTAATATAATTTCTAATTGCCGATGAAGTCGAGCAATTATCTTTTTTGCCTCCAGTTGCCCAAACTGTCAAGCAAATTAGATTTTTTTGGAACATAAATAGAACAGAATGTGCTGCGCACAGAGGAGAAAAAGAAGAACATTTCAGCTCCTTCTTTCCTCCATTATAGTGATTACTATTGATAAAGGATGCTTAATTCCGCACATAATGCAAACCTATTTTTAAAAGCAGGTCACTTGAAAGAAACAAGTTATTTGATTGAGTTTCTGGAGAATAAAGTGCTCTCTTTGTGTCAGAGACTTACCTCTTAAATTGTTCTTTTTCACAAAATTACAAAAAAAAAAAGCCGTTAGAACCAATAAAATAATAGGTCACCGCCAACTCGAATGGCAATGATTGTGCCCGAGGCGACGGCGAAATATTCTGAACAATTCAACATCAATACGAACCTACTTTATCATGCAAATTCTAGGGCATATAATTGTTATAATCTGACATTGAAATATCAAGGTTTGTCTAGTGACACCGGCTCAGACATTAACAATTACTTGTCCCAGTAACCAGCAGAACCATCGGTGCCGGGACACAAATGTGTAATTATGTTGGTGTACCGGCGTAATGACCACAGGTGATAATGGGTATTTCTTAAGGGGGTTGTCCAGCGAAAAGTAATTCTACTTAAATTCTAGTTAAATATGTACATTTGTGGCCAAAAGTATTGACACCCCTGCACTTCTGTCAGATAATTCTCAAGTTCTTTTTGAAAATGATTGCAAACACAAATTCTTTGTTATTATTATCTTCATTTAATTTGTCTTAAATGAAAAAACACAAAAAGAATTGTCCTAAAGCCAAATTGGATATAATTCCACACCAAACATAAAAAAGGGGATGGACAAAAGTATTGGCACTGTTCGAAAAATCATGTGATGCTTCTCTAATTTGTGTAATTAACAGCACCTGTAGCTTACCTGTGGCACCTAACAGGTGTTGGCAATAACAAAATCACACTTGCAGCCAGTTGACATGGATTAAAGTTGACTCAACCTCTGTCCTGTGTCCTTGTGTGTACCACATTGAGCATGGAGAAAAGAAAGAAGACCAAAGAACTGTCTGAGGACTTGAGAAATCAAATTGTGAGGAAGCATGAGCAATCTCAAGGCTACAAATCCATCTCCAAAGACCTGAATGTTCCTGTGTCTACCGTGCGCAGTGTCATCAAGAAGTTTAAAGCCCATGGCACTGTGGCTAACCTCCCTAGATGTGGATGGAAAAGAAAAATTGACAAGAGATTTCAACGCAAGATTGTGCAGATGTTGGATAAAGAACCTCGACTAACATCCAAACAAGTTCAAGCTGCCCTGCAATCCGAGGGTACAACAGTGTCAACCTGTACTATCCGTCGGCAAAGGGACTGTATGGTAGGAGACCCAGGAAGACCCCACTTCTTACCCCGAGACATAAAAGAAGCCAGGCTGGAGTTTGCCAAAACTTACCTGAAAAAGCCTAAAACGTTTTGGAAGAATGTTCTCTGGTCAGATGAGACAAAAGTAGAGCTTTTTGGGCAAAGGCATCAACATAAAGTTTACAGGAGAAAAAAAAGAGGCATTCAAAGAAAAGAACACGGTCCCTACAGTCAAACATGGTGGAGGTTCCCTGATGTTTTGGGGTTGCTTTTCTGCCTCTGGCACTGGACTGCTTGACCGTGTGCATGGCATTATGAAGTCTGAAGACTACCAACAAATTTTGCAGCATAATGTAGGGCCCAGTGTGAGAAAGCTGGGTCTCCCTCAGAGGTCATGGGTCTTCCAGCAAGACAATGACCCAAAACACACTTCAAAAACCACTAGAAAATGGTTTGAGAGAAAGCACTGGAGACTTCTAAGGTGGCCAGCAATGAGTCCAGACCTGAATCCCATAGAACACCTGTGGAGAGATCTAAAAATGGCAGTTTGGAGAAGGCACCCTTCAAATATCGGGGACCTGGAGCAGTTTTCCAAAGAAGAATGGTCTAAAATTCCAGCAGAGCATTGTAAGAAACTCATTGATGGTTACCGGAAGCGGTTGGTCACAGTTATTGTGGCTAAAGGTTGTGCAACCAAGTATTAGGCTGAGGGAACCAATACTTTTGTCTGGCCCATTTTTGGAGTTTTGTGTGAAATGATCAATGTTTTGCTTTTTGCTTAATTCTCTTTTGGGTTTTTTCATTTAAGACAAATTAAATGAAGATAATAATACCAAAGAATTTGTGATTGCAATCATTTTCAGGAAGAAACTGAGTATTATATGACAGAATTGCAGGGGTGTCAATACTTTTGGCCACAACTGTAACTTATAAATATACCAATGTCTGGATGGTGTCCCGTACAAGCTCTGGTCCCAGGTCCGACAGATTCCAACACAGAACAACATTTTTTTTCTATGGGCATATGACCAGGGCAAAAGGAGGCTTGCTGACTGTTCATTTTAGTAACTAACCACACCCCTTCGCCATTTGTCCATAAGTTGTATTTAAGAAGGGGCCTGGCTTATCCATTGACATGAATAGTCAGCCAGCACACTTTTCACCTGAAACTCTGAAAGGGGACGACACTAGCACCCAAGACACGGGCTTGTAACTAAAGATAGGGCATGTTTCAGAGCTTAAGTAAATAAGTATCTTATGCAACTTACAAATTTAAGGCAAACCTGTCACTTACCATAAATATGTTTGTTTTTTACCTGGTGTGAAACCTGCTGTTCTCCTGATTCCGGAGATGTTTTTCTTTTGATCATGTGCCTCTCCGTTCCTGAGATATTGCCATTTTCCCTTGTATGTAAAACTAGTTATTTTAGCAAACTGGGCGTCGTCCTCATGAAGACACCAACAGTGATCAGTTGAAGACCACACCCACTCGCATGAAAAAAGTATTTACATAGAGAGAAGAGGGGCTCATATCTCAGGAATGAAAAGGCGCAGGAAGAAAAGAAAAACAGCACCAGATTCAGGAGAACAGAAACATTTACACCAGGTGGAAAACAATATGAATTTATGGCAAGTGATACGTTCCCTTTAAGTGCATTAACCCCTCTGTGACCTTAGACGTACTATCCCGTCGAGGTTATCTGACCCTGGACGGGATAGTACGTCATAGCCGATCGGCCGCGCTCCCGGGGGGAGCGCGGCCGATCGCGGCCGGGTGTCAGCTGCTTATCGCAGCTGACATCCGGCACTATGTGCCAGGAGCGTTTACGGACCGCCCCCAGCACATTAACCCCTGGCACACCGCGATCAAACATGATCGCGATGTGCCGGCGGTGCAGGGAAGCACCGCGCAGGGAGGGGGCTCCCTGCGGGCTTCCCTGAGACCCCCGGAGCAACGCGATGTGATCGCGTTGCTGCGAGGGTCTCACCTCCCTCCCTGCTTCCTCCAGCCCCGGATCCAAGATGGCCGCGGATCCGCGTCCTGCAGGGAGGGAGGTGGCTTCACAGAGCCTGCTCAGAGCAGGCACTGTGAAGGCTGCAGCACTGTAAGTCAGATCAGTGATCTGACAGAGTGCTGTGCAAACTGTCAGATCACTGATCTGTGATGTCCCCCCCGGGACAAAGTAAAAAAGTAAAAAAAAATTTTTCCAAACGTGTAAAAAAAAATATTCCAAAATAATGAAAAAAAAAAAAAATATATTATTCCCATAAATACATTTCTTCATCTAAATAAAAAAAAAACCCAATAAAAGTACACATATTTAGTATCGCCGCGTCCGTAACGACCCGACCTATAAAACTGTCCCACTAGTTAACCCCTTCAGTAAACACCGTAAGAAAAAAAAAAAAAAAAAAACGAGGCAAAAAACAACGCTTTATTATCATACCGCCGAACAAAAAGTGGAATAACACGCGATCAAAAGGACAGATATAAATAACCATGGTACCGCTGAAAGCGTCATATTGTCCCGCAAAAAACGAGCCGCCATACAGCATCATCAGCAAAAAAATAAAAAAAGTTACAGTCCTGAGAATAAAGCGATGCAAAAATAATTATTTTTTCTGTAAAATAGTTTTTATCGTATAAAAGCGCCAAACCATAAAAAAATGATATAAATGAGGTATCGCTGTAATCGTACTGACCCGAAGAATAAAACTGATTTATCAATTTTACCAAACGCGGAACAGTATAAACTCCTCCCCCAATAGAAATTCATGAATAGCTGGTTTTTGGTCATTCTTCCTCACAAAAATCGGAATAAAAAGCGATCAAAAAATGTCACGTGCCCGAAAATGTTTTCAATAAAAACGTCAACTCGTCCCGCAAAAAACAAGACCTCACATGACTCTGTGGACCAAAATATGGAAAAATTATAGCTCTCAAAATGTGGTATTGCAAAAAATATTTTTTGCAATAAAAAGGGTCTTTCAGTGTGTGACGGCTGCCAATCATAAAAATCCGCTAAAAAAACCCGCTATAAAAGTAAATCAAACCCCCCTTCATCACCCCCTTAGTTAGGGAAAAATAAAAAAAAATGTATTTATTTCCATTTTCCCATTAGGGTTAGGGCTAGGGTTAGGGCTAGGGTTAGGGCTAGGGCTAGGGTTAGGGCTAGGGTTAGGGCTAGTGTTAGGGTTAGGGCTAGGATTAGGGCTAGGGTTAGGGCTAGGGTTAGGGTTGGGGCTACAGTTAGGGTTGGGGCTAAAGTTAGGGTTAGGGTTTAGATTACATTTACAGTTGGGAATAGGGTTGGGATTAGGGTTAGGGGTGTGTCAGGGTTAGAGGTGTGGTTAGGGTTACCGTTGGAATTAGGGTTAGGGGTGTGTTTAGATTAGGGTTTCAGTTATAATTGGGGGGTTTCCACTGTTTCGGCACATCAGGGGCTCTCCAAACACGACATGGCGTCCGATCTCAATTCCAGCCAATTCTGCGTTGAAAAAGTAAAACAGTGCTCCTTCCCTTCCGAGCTCTCCTGTGTGCCCAAACAGGGGTTAACCCTCACATATGGGGTATCAGCGTACTCAGGACAAATTGGACAACAACTTTTGTGGACCAATTTCTCCTGTTACCCTTGGGAAAATACAAAACTGGGGGCTAAAAATAATTTTTGTGGGAAAACAAAAAGATTTTTTATTTTCACGGCTCTGCGTTATAAACTGTAGTGAAACACTTGGGGGTTCAAAGTTCTCACAACACATCTAGATAAGTTCATTGAGGGGTCTAGTTTCCAATATGGGGTCACTTGTGGGGGGTTTCTACTGTTTAGGTACATTAGGGGCTCTGCAAACGCAATGTGACGCCTGCAGACCAATCCATCTAAGTCTGCATTCCAAATGATGCTCCTTCCCTTCCGAGCCCTCCCATGCGCCCAAACGGTGGTTCCCCCCCACATATCGGGTATCAGTGTACTCAGGACAAATTGGACAACAACATTTAGGGTCCATTTTCTCCTGCTAACCTTGGAAAAATACAAAACTGGGGGCTAAAATATAATTTTTGTGGAAAAAAAATATTTTTTATTTGCACGGCTCTGCGTTATAAACTGTAGTGAAATACTTGGGGGTTCAAAGCTCTCACAACACATCAAGATGAGTTCCTTAGGGGGTCTACTTTCCAAAATGGTGTCACTTGTGGGGGGTTTCTACTGTTTAGGTACATTAGGGGCTCTGCAAACGCAATGTGACGCCTGCAGACCATTCCATCTAAGTCTGCATTCCAAATGGCACTCCTTCCCTTCCGAGCCCTCCCATGCGCCCAAACGGTGGTTCCCCCCCCACATATGGGGTATCAGCGTACTCAGGACAAATTGGACAACAACTTTTGGGGTCCAATTTCTCCTGTTACCCTAGGGAAAATACAAAACTGGGGGCTAAAAAATAATTTTTGTGGGAAAAAAATTTTGTTTTATTTTTATGGCTCTGCATTATAAACTTCTGTGAAGCCCTTGGTGGGTCAAAGTGCTCACCACACATCCAGATAAGTTCCTTAGGGGGTCTACTTTCCAAAATGGTGTCACTTGTGGGCGGTTTCAATGTTTAGGCACATCAGTGGCTCTCCAAACGCAACATGGCATCCCATCTCAATTCCTGTCAATTTTGCATTGAAAAGTCAAACGGCGCTCCTTCCCTTCCGAGCTCTCCCATGCGCCCAAACAGTGGTTTACTGCCACATATGGGGTATCAGCGTACTCAGGACAAATTGGACAACAACTTTTGAGGTCCAATTTCTTCTCTTACCCTTGGAAAAATAAAAAATTGGGGGCAAAAATATAATTTTTGTGAAAAAATATGATTTTTTATTTTTACGGTTCTGCATTATAAACTTCTGTGAAGCACTTGGTGGGTCAAAGTGCTCACCACACCTCTAGATAAGTTCCTTAGGGGGTCTACTTTCCAAAATGGTGTCACTTGTGGGGGGTTTCAATGTTTAGGCACATCAGTGGCTCTCCAAACGCAACATGGAGTCCCATCTCAATTTCTGTCAATTTTGCATTGAAAAGTCAAACGGCGCTCCTTCCCTTCCGAGCTCTCCCATGCGCCCAAACAGTGGTTTACTGCCACATATGGGGTATCAGCGTACTCAGGACAAATTGGACAACAACTTTTGAGGTCCAATTTCTTCTCTTACCCTTGGAAAAATAAAAAATTTGGGGGCAAAAATATAATTTTTGTGAAAAAATATGATTTTTTATTTTTACGGTTCTGCATTATAAACTTCTGTGAAGCACTTGGTGGGTCAAAGTGCTCACCACACATCCAGATAAGTTCCTTAGGGGGTCTACTTTCCAAAATGGTGTCACTTGTGGGGGGTTTCAATGTTTAGGCACATCAGTGGCTCTCCAAACGCAACATGGCGTCCCATCTCAATTCCTGTCAATTTTGCATTGAAAAGTCAAACGGCGCTCCTTCCCTTCCGAGCTCTCCCATGCGCCCAAACAGTGGTTTACTGCCACATATGGGGTATCAGCGTACTCAGGACAAATTTGACAACAACTTTTGGGGTCCATTTTCTCCTGTTACCCTTGGTAAAATAAAACAAATTGGAGCTGAAGTAAATTTTTTGTGTAAAAAAGTTAAATGTTCATTTTTATTTAAACATTCCAAAAATTCCTATTAAACACCTGAAGGGTTAATAAACTTCTTGAATGTGGTTTTGAGCACCTTGAGGGGTGCAGTTTTTAAGATGGTGTCACACTTGGGCATTTTCTATCATATAGACCCCTCAAAATGACTTCAAATGAGACGTGGTCCCTAAAAAAAAAATGGTGTTGTAAAAATGAGAAATTGCTGGTCAACTTTTAACCCTTATAACTCCCTAACAAGAAAAAAATTTGGTTCCAAAATTATGCTGATGTAAAGGAGACATGTGGGAAATGTTACTTATTAAGTATTTTGTGTGACATATCTCTGTGATTTAATTGCATAAAAATTCAAAGTTTGAAAATTGCGAAATTTTCTAAATTTTCGCCAAATTTCCGTTTTTTTTCACAAATAAACGCAGGTACTATCAAAGAAATTTTACCACTATCATGAAGTACAATATGTCACGAGAAAACAATGTCAGAATCACCAGGATCCGTTGAAGCGTTTCGGAGTTATAACCTCATAAAGGGACAGTGGTCAGAATTGTAAAAATTGGCCTGGTCATTGACGTGCAAACCACCCTTGGGGGTAAAGGGGTTAATAAAAAAATTTTTAGCCAGACAAACCCTTAAAAGTGTCACTTTACCAATTGCCATCCTGCCTAATCGGGTGTCAAGTGTGCAACCGACACTAGGTGAAAATTACTGAAAATTAAATTAAACATATCCCATTGAAATGTAGCATCGGGAGGTATGCAGGTATGCAAAGCCTAAAGTATGGAAGCACCGCTAACAACACAGAACTGTGCTCAAGAAGATCCAAAACAGCCAGAAAGATGTTCAGTTATCGTCATTGCTGCAGGAAAACATATGCATGGAGTTATTACTGATCTTTTAAACTCTTATTGGCATGGGAGACCGATTGTTCCTCCACACGGTCAACACTGTGATCAGTGGCCGCTAATTTGCTGCAGTTGTCACATGACATTGCTTTTGTCAGGTGACCAGCGGTGGCATAGCGCTGAGATCCGGGGATCGATGTGCCATTTTGAGCTGCACCTTTCCATGGTTTATGTGGTATTACTGCTCAATCCTATTCATTTAATTGAAGCTAAGCTGCAATTCTAGAGACGACCCATGGGCAAGTGTGGCAATGTTTCTTAAAAATCAGCCATTTATTTCTAATCCTGGCCACCCTGTTATATTAAACATGTTTATCCATCCCCTATAAGCCCATCACACCGCCATAAATCGGAGACGGCACTGTCACCATAGGAGCTTGACACTTTCTTCTCCAGATTGTGAGGTGTAGGCAGTTGTTTTACCCACTGATCCTACTACAAGGGTCATCTTCCCATATCAAATCGTAATTTATTTATTTTTTACTACATGCAGTGAAATCTATCAGGTTTTCTACATAGCCGGGATAATGCCGAGTCTTTATCTGTCATCTTATTAGATGACAGATAAATCCGGCTGTGCCAGAAGCCGTCTATTCAGAGAGATAAAACTAATTAGAAATGAAGCCGATTACGAGATGAAAACCGATGTAAATGTAGATTTTGTTTGATCCACGCTGACAGAAAACTTAAATTGTACAATTACTCCATTTTTCTGAATCTATTATAAAATCTATCGCTGACCGAGAAAGTTCTAACTTAACAGTACGAAACGGAAGTGTGACATCGCAGGGTTAGATTACCCTGCTGCCATGATCTGATTGGCTAGTACATGTTCTATTCCAGCCCACGAGGAGTGTGGTCACTGCCTCCCAGAAGATCAGTACACGCCTCTTCTGCTGCCACCAATAGAGTAGAAAGCGTAGATTAAAAAATTAAAATATTCTACCTTTGACCAATGAAGCAGAAAGGAGGAAAACATTCTCAAATCACATCTCGCCTTCACACCTAAGGTCCCCATACATGTTATACAGAGGTCAGCCCATAGATTGGCTAAAACTCTACCATGTATGGGACCTCCCGACTCTTCCTGAACAGATGATGTCTGATCCTTTTCTTATTTTGGAGATAAGACAAAAACCAAATCGTCTGGAGAATGATCGTTATACCAACACGGCCATACACATTTCAGTCCATATTGGCCATAGTCATCCAATATGTCCATAAATTTTCAATGACATATGATGACAAACTAATGCCCCTTCTGGGAATATTCTTTCAACCAAGGATCGTTCTTGATTGAAAGCTATTCCACCGGTGAAGGCAACTGTATTATGAATAGCACAAGATAAAGTGGGGAATCTTTTTACAAGAGCTTCAGATAACATTTCTACTAAATATGTATTGGGGAAAAAAAAAGAAATAAACGCAAAGAAAATAGAAAAGATACCAAGAAAATGTTTCTAAATCACTTCATCTTTCTTAATATACGGTAAGACAAAAATATATGATTAGCAGAGTAGCTCAATGAAGGGCTAAAAGAGACACCACTGGAGGGCAATAAAACACAATGCGATGCAGAATAATCTTACATAAATAAAGGTACCCTATAAAATAGTCATGAAAAACATATATACAGTTGGGAAAATAAGTATTTGATACTCTACCGATTTTGCAAGGTTTTCCATTTACAAAGAATGGAGACGTCTGTAATTTTTACTATAGGTATAATTAACCTGTGAGAGACAGACTCTAAAAAAAATTAAAATCACATTGTATGATTTTTACATAATTAATTTGCATTTTGTTGCATTAAATATGTATTTATAAGTATTTGATACAATAGATAAGCAGAACTTAACATTTGGTACATAAACCTTTGTTTGCAACTACAGAGGTCAGGCGTTTCCTGTAGTTGGAGTACGGATTTTGGCCCACTCCTCCATACAGATCTTCTCCAGATCTTTCATGTTTCGGGGCAACATTGAGTTTTAGCTCCCTCCAAAGATTTTCTATTGGGTTCAGGTCTGAAGACTGGCTAGGCCACTCCAGGACCTTGAAATGCTGCTTATTGAGCCACTCACCCACTTCATTGTCATACTGGAAACCCAGCCACAGCCCATCTTCAATGCTCCTACTGAGGGAAGGAGATTGTTTGCCAAAATGTCGCGATACATGAACCCATCCATCCTCCATTCAATAGAGTGCAGTCGTCCTGTCCCCTTTGCAGAAAAGCACCCCCAAAGTGTGATGTTTTCCCCACCATGCTGCACCCCCAAAGTGTGATGTTTCCCCCACCATGCTTCACTGTTGGAACACTGTTCTTTGGGTTGTACTCATCCTTCTTCTTCCTCGAAACATGGCGATTGGAGTTGATACCAAACAGTTTTTGGTCCTCTGGGTCATCCAGATGGTGATTGGCGACATTCCAACAGACCTGGACATGTACAGGTGTGAGCAGGGGGACCTCGCGTGCCCTGCAGGATTTTAATCCTTGAAGACATACTGTGTTACTAGCAGTAATGTTTGAGACTGTGGGCCCAGCTCTCTTCAGGTCATTGACCAGGTCCTTCCATGTAGTTCTGGGCTGATTCCTGACCTTTCTCAGAATCATCCGTACCCCATGGGGAAGATCTTGCATGAAGCCCCAGACCGAGAAAGATTGACAGTCATCTTGTGTTTCTTCCATTTTCTAATTGTTGTCGTCTCACCAAGCTGCTTGCATATTGCCCTTATATACCAAAACATGTCTAGATATACAGTGGGGCAAAAAAGTATTTAGTCAGTCAGCAATAGTGCAAGTTCCACCACTTAAAAAGATGAGAGGCGTCTGTAATTTACATCATAGGTAGACCTCAACCATGGGAGACAAACTGAGAAAAAAAAATCCAGAAAATCACATTGTCTGTTTTTTTATCATTTTTTTTGCATATTATGGTGGAAAATAAGTATTTGGTCAGAAACAAACAATCAAGATTTCTGGCTCTCACAGACCTGTAACTTCTTCTTTAAGAGTCTCCTCTTTCCTCCACTCATTACCTGTAGTAATGGCACCTGTTTAAACTTGTTATCAGTATAAAAAGACACCTGTGCACACCCTCAAACAGTCTGACTCCAAACTCCACTATGGTGAAGACCAAAGAGCTGTCAAAGGACACCAGAAACAAAATTGTAGCCCTGCACCAGGCTGGGAAGACTGAATCTGCAATAGCCAACCAGCTTGGAGTGAAGAAATCAACAGTGGGAGCAATAATTAGAAAATGGAAGACATACAAGACCACTGATAATCTCCCTCGATCTGGGGCTCCACGCAAAATCCCACCCCGTGGAGTCAGAATGATCACAAGAACGGTGAGCAAAAATCCCAGAACCACGCGGGGGGACCTAGTGAATGAACTGCAGAGAGCTGGGACCAATGTAACAAGGCCTACCATAAGTAACACACTACGCCACCATGGACTCAGATCCTGCAGTGCCAGACGTGTCCCACTGCTTAAGCCAGTACATGTCCGGGCCCGTCTGAAGTTTGCTAGAGAGCATTTGGATGATCCAGAGGAGTTTTGGGAGAATGTCCTATGGTCTGATGAAACCAAACTGGAACTGTTTGGTAGAAACACAACTTGTCGTGTTTGGAGGAAAAAGAATACTGAGTTGCATCCATCAAACACCATACCTACTGTAAAGCATGGTGGTGGAAACATCATGCTTTGGGGCTGTTTCTCTGCAAAGGGGCCAGGACGACTGATCCGGGTACATGAAAGAATGAATGGGGCCATGTATCGTGAGATTTTGAGTGCAAACCTCCTTCCATCAGCAAGGGCATTGAAGATGAAACGTGGCTGGGTCTTTCAACATGACAATGATCCAAAGCACACCACCAGGGCAACGAAGGAGTGGCTTCGTAAGAAGCATTTCAAGGTCCTGGAGTGGCCTAGCCAGTCTCCAGATCTCAACCCTATAGAAAACCTTTGGAGGGAGTTGAAAGTCCGTGTTGCCAAGCGAAAAGCCAAAAACATCACTGCTCTAGAGGAGATCTGCATGGAGGAATGGGCCAACATACCAACAACAGTGTGTGGCAACCTTGTGAAGACTTACAGAAAACGTTTGACCTCTGTCATTGCCAACAAAGGATATATTACAAAGTATTGAGATGAAATTTTGTTTCTGACCAAATACTTATTTTCCACCATAATATGCAAATAAAATGTTAAAAAAACAGACAATGTGATTTTCTGGATTTTTTTTTCTCAGTTTGTCTCCCATAGTTGAGGTCTGCCTATGATGTAAATTACAGACGCCTCTCATCTTTTTAAGTGGTGGAACTTGCACTATTGCTGACTGACTAAATACTTTTTTGCCCCACTGTAAGCAGCTATGGCACTTCAGAGACCGATATATACCAAAGGCGGACTTAAATTCACTTTGCCGCAAGAAGAGAACCATATGATAAAGAATTATCTACTATATAAAGCTGAATGTGTGTATGTGTGTGTGTGTGTGTGTGTGTATGTCCGGGATTGGCATCTGCACCGTCGCAGCTACAGCCACAAAATTTTGCACAGTCACACGTCTGGACCCCGAGAGCGTCATAGGCTACGTTGTGAGGCGAAATTTTAACCCCGCGCGTTCCAATTCACCAAACAATTTTGCCCCTATCTACATAATGGGGAAAAAGTGAAATGAAAAGTGTTGGAGGCGTCGCAGCTACAGCCACAAAATTTTGCACAGTCACACGTCTGGATCCTGAGAGCGTCATAGGCTACGTTGTGAGGTGAAATGTTAACCCCGCGCTTTCCAATTCACCAAACAATTTTGCCCCTATCTACATAATGGGGAAAAAAGTGAAAGGAAAAGTGTTGGAGGCGTCGCAGCTACAGAAACAAAATTTTGCACAGTCACACGTCTGGACCCTGAGAGCGTCATAGGCTACGTTGTGAGGTGAAATGTTAACCCCGCGCTTTCCAATTCACCAAACTATTTTTCCCCTATCTACATAATGGGGAAAAGTGAAAGGAAAAGTGTTGGAGGCAAATAGACAGCTGCCAGATGTGAACAAGGGGGACTTAAAGAATGAGAGCGATGGCGCCAAAGAGTATATACCGATCAGTTGCTAAGGTGGGACCCCGACATGAGATACTCACCACACATGGGGATATGAACACACACACAAAATGCGCCACACACTACCACGTGCTTGAACACATATACCACCCTCAGCACACATTTCACCACACATACACCAACCTCGCCACATAAAAGTCGAAACACAAAAGTCGCCGCTCAAAACTCACCACGCGCAAAACTCGCCACATGCAAAAACTAGGCTCACGCAAAACTCGCCACAAGTGCAAAACTCACCTCATGGAAAACTCGCCACACGCAAAACTTGCACACGCGGAAAAATTGCCACATGCACAAAATTTGCAACACATGCAAAAGTTGCCTCACACAAAACTTGCACATACTCAAAAGGCACCAGACATAAAACTCACCACGTGCAAAACTCGCCATGCGCAAAACTTGCTGCACACAACTTGCTACACTAACCTGTCACATGCAACTCGACACACAAAAAGTTGCTACACGCATGTTGCCACACAAAACTCATCTCACAAAAGTCGCTACACGCATGTCGCCACACACAACTCAACACACACAACTTGACAGACGAAACTCGCCCTAAAACACACACAAGTCTGGTATTAGCCTTCAAAAATAAAAATCTGATTAATAAGCAGACAAACTACAAGAGCAACAAATGTACCATATAGGAAATACAGCAGCTGTCAGTCACATGACCTGTCTATTATGTGTATGTGTGAGCTAATATATACTGCCAGGGGGAGGGCTTCCTGTTGGCTGGGGATTTATCAGGCTGCCAATTTATCTTACAAATACTGAGGTAAAAATACTGAGCAAATAACGTGTTAACGAGGTCTAATACAGGAGATCACACAGGTATATACTATATACAGGGGAGATGACACACAGATATATACTATATACAGGAGAGATGACACAGGTATATACTATATAGAGGAGGAGATGACATACAGGTACATACTATATACAGGAGGAGATGACATACAGGTATATACTATATACAGGAGGAGATGACACACAGGTATATACTATATACAGGAGCAGATTACCTACAGGTATATACTATATACAGGAGGAGATGACATACAGGTATATGCTATATATAGAAGATGACATACAGGTATATACTATATACAGGAGGAGATGACACACAGATATATACTATATACAGGGGAGATGACACACAGGTATATACTATATACAGGAGGAGATGACATACAGGTATATACTATATATAGAAGGAGATGACATACAGGTATATACTATATATAGGAGGAGATGACATACAGGTATTTACTATATATAGGAGGAGATGACATACAGGTATATACTATATATAGGGAGATGACACACAGGTATATACTATATACAGGGGAGATGACATACAGGTATATAGTATATACAGGAGATGACATACAGGTGTATACTATATATAAGGGAGATGACAAACATGTATATACTGAGGTGAAAATGAGAGGTGTGAGGTGAAAATGAAAAGGTGTGAGTGCAAAATGAGAGGAGTGAGGGAAAATAGTGTAGTGATCGGAAAATGACAGATGTGAGGTCGAAATGACAAGTGTTAAGCGGGAATGAGGAGTGAGGGAGAAAATGAGAGGTGTGAGGGAGAAAATGAGAGATGTGAGGGGGAAAATTGAAGATGTGATTGGGAAAATGAGAGGAGTGATGGGAAAATAAGAGAAGTGACGTGCTATAACTAACCACAGATATTTACTATGCCCAGGCAACGCCGGGCTCTTCAGCTAGTTATTTATATAAATCTTTATTTCAAGTTAAAATCACCAAGGACACCAATACCAATAAGAACAGAGTGTTACAGGGGAACAATTCAGTACTGAACTCTACGAAAGATTCCACACCATGTCTATGACCTAGTAGGCAGTATAGTCCAACATAAACATCAGATCATTAGCTATAGATGTTCAGCCAATCATATCAGTTACTCCATAATAATATACAAGATATGGTAACACCTATCAAATGATGCAACCCTTCAAAAGGCTTTCTAGTGTCATCACACTAATATTCAATTCCACCCAGTTATATACCTAGGGTAAATAGCCATCCATATAAGGTTATAATAAATCATATATGATCACATTCAGAGGTTAATCCGCAATAACCAACTTATTAAATAATTTTGTGTGGAATATAACTTATACCTCTAGAGAAAAGCTCTCAATAGACCGGGTGGTGCAGAGTGCATACCAAAGTGTCCTCCCTCGTGCGCCCCAACGCGCGTTTCGCCCCGGGGCTTCTTCCGGGGGCAAAACGCTTCAGGTGTGGCTGTAATTAGAATAGTGAAGCAGTGACTGATTAAAAGGTCCTGTAGTAGTGGGGGAGGTGTGTCAAGTGTGTTCTTGGAAGCAGACAGGGCAGTTGTCTGCAGAGGTCTCTCTGTGTGGAGCAACACAGAGGCTACAGGGCTGTCTTATGTATACTCGGCTGCACTCCAGAGGATAAAGAGTGCAGTGCGCTGAGTGAGTACAGAGACTTGTTACCGGCGTGCTGTCACCCAGGGACACTGGACAGAGGGAAGTTTGGCCTGTGTTTTGACTGCATCCTTTAGCCATGCATTATTAATGGACTGTATGAAGAAGCCGTATACTATAATGACTGTGTGAAGTAACACAATAAAAGAACGTTTTGTTTGAACTTGCTTGGTCACTGCCGTTTCACTGTGTATGGTCCTACCGCTGCATCACACTATTTACCCCGACTTTCCCCATTGTTTGTGATTCTGAAGTTTCCAGAAGAGCCTGAATTTTATCTGTTTCCAAGCGAAAGTGTCTTTGTAATAGTTTTTTTTTCTTGCTCGAGAATTAAATTGTAAAATTTCATCAAGAGTCTTGGAGACTTTGATTCAAAGACATTAGGTTGATTTTTTCCATTATATCTCCTAGGGCTCGGGAATGACACTCTTCTCGTTTTAGTTTTGCCTGTTCTCACTTTTCGAGGGCATTAAATCGTGTGTTTGCGAAATAGGTGGTTTTCGTTCTCTTTGACTTACTCTTTGTCGTAAAATGCTTGGCTAGTTTGGAACATTTTGAGCACAACTTTATTTCAGGAAAACAGATTGAAAGATGCTTCACACTGAGAAGTACATAGATACAAAAGTAAGAAACTGCGTAGGTGAAGCGTCTAGATACAGGATGACGAAGCTCAAATCAGACATTGCCTTCCTAATGCCCTTGACATTATCCTATTTCGTGAATAGCCATTTTGGCGTTAGAAGAAATCAAGGTCATAGCGTTCACGGTGGATCGCACAGAGCTGAATAGAAAACACCCAGCATTTCATAATCGTTCTATCTGTGTAATCTTTCCCTCCTCCGCAGTCTGAGATCAGCTTTGGATGTTTCGGAGACAGAATTGTGCACAGAATTGGTGGTAATACTGATGCCAATTACCCCATGAGTTCAACTGGAAATTACAAAAGTAGGAACATCTCAACCGGAATCACCCAGACATCTCAAATATGAAACTTTTTCTTTAGATGTATTCGAACAACCCTATTAGATTGCAGACTTCTCGCAAACATCTTATCATTTCCACCCTCAAAATTATATTTACCTAACCTCGGTTCTGAGATCACCTCAACATCTTTAGAAGACAACCCCATGTGACAATAATTTGCAGACAATCACTCATCTTGAGGGTCTATTTTTTTGGGTGCATTTATACTGGCCAATTATCGTGAACAGTGTAAAGAGGAAAAGGCTCTTTCGTCGGTTGAAATGATTTTTAAGTTTGCTTAAAAATAATTGTTCTCCGCAGCACATTTTTCTGAACACGTGCTGCCACGAACTATGACACACAGAGTGATCTGTTAGCAATAGTTTTGTCCACGCCTCCGGTGCGGGTGGGCTATCTAAACAGGTTGCTAAACGACCACGGATAGGCAAACATGTAGCCGATCGGCAGACGTTTTCAGCTGTAGGTCGTGTAGCGTAAACTCCGCTTTAGTCTGGGTTCATTCACTGCAGATCTTGCTGGGTTTTGCTCTAGTGAACTATATGTCAAAACTGCACACTGTTCACCAAGTCTTGTGGTTCCATGGCAAGTACAAGCCAAGAAAAAAATCAGTAGAAATTACTTGTCTAAACCAAATTTGGTGATTACTAGCCCAGAGACACATATTTTTCCAAACTTGTAAGTGAATCAGACTCCACCCTTTTGCCTATTTCTTTACGACCAGAAACCTTTTATCTCCACAAAGATTTTGAATGCTGCGTTCTACACTGTTTATATGACTTTTCCCTTGATCATGTCGTTTTTATGACTTTTCAATTGATCACGTCACAGGAAATCCTTGTCCCTTCCTTTTTTTTTGGGTTAGACAGCAATGCGGTCCCTTGACTGTCATTCTTAGCCTTTCCTTACCAATTGCCCAAAGGTTCGTGTGTAAAGATAGATACCAGTTAATAGGTAAAAAAATAAAAAGCCCCTCATTAAATGAAAAAAAAAAAAAGTAAAATCAATTAAACATAAAAGGTCCCTGTATTTTTAGAAAATGTGAACTCATCTGATGCATAATGTGATAATATAACTTTATTTAAAAAAAAATTTGTATTTTATTTCTTGAAAATGACTCTAATGTTTCAGTCGCTTGGTTCTGTGTAACTTGCTATCCACTGCCTGTTGTCAAGTGTAATCCATCTCTTGCAGCAGAGATGCCAAGCCGGACGGATTAAAAGTAAGCGGGGGCAGGTCTTCGTCTCTCTACAGGAAGGGAAGGCAGATCTTTGTGTTTCTACAGGAAGTGGGGTGCAGGTGTTTATGCTTGCCTTATCAACTGTCCAAAGGCTCGTGTATAAATATAGATAACAGTAATTGTAGTTAAAAAAAAATAAAAATCCCCCTATTGATTATAAAAAAAGGAAAATCAATCATAAAGTGTAATCTGAATCTAGAAGCAACGATGCCGGGACAAATTACAGTAAGCGGGGGAGGGTCTTCATCTCTCTACCGGATGTGAAGGCAGGGCTTTGTGTCTGTACAGGAAGTGCAGCTGGGTCTTTGTGTTTTCATAGGAATTGGGGACTAGTCTTTGTCTCTTTTGAAAATAAGTGGAGGCAGGGAAGTAGGGATTCTTCTATGTCTCTGTGCTCCTGATCTCTTGTTTGTTGAACTGCATGCAAACATCTCAGAGAGGTGGGCTTTCAGACCAGTGCAGGTAATTTATGCATGCTTGGGAATAAAGTAACATAAGTTCCAGTGCCTATAGTGCTGGTAGAATGCTATTGAAGGGGAAACTCCCATTTCGAAAAAAAGTGTATCGCAAGATACCAAACATGAGAGTTGGGACAGTTCCTGGACATGTTTCCTCTGAAATGGTTCCAACTTGCCGTCCACTTGCCTCTTCTGTAACTTGCTGTCCACTGCCTGTTGTCAAATATAATCCATGCCAAGTCGGACAGATTACGATAAACGGGGGCGGTTCTTCATCTCTTTACAGGAAGTGAAGTTAGATTTTTATATCTATACAGGAAATGGAAATGGGTCTTATGTCTCTATAGCAGGGGTGGGGAATCTTTTTCTGCCAAGGGCCATTTGTATATTTAAACCATCCTTCGGGGGCCGTACAAACTCCGCCCACAAAGTGCATCCTGACTCTGGCACTGGTTTGAGGATGTAATCTTTCATTGCATGCCCTTCAGTAGTGAAAACTGCATGTGTGTGCTAACAGAGCAAGAAGAAATTAATGAGCTGGTTGTAATCAAAATACACCTCCCTGCCCAAGAAGGTGGTCCTTGAGAATCTGGTGGGGGGGGGGACGGCTGAGGTTCCCCACCCCTGTTCTATAGGAAGTAGGGATTGTTCTATATCGTTCTGCTCCTGATCTCTTGTTTGTTGAACTGCATGCAGACAGAAACAGAGAAATCAGGCTTTCAATTCAGGGCAGGTAGTTTATGCCTGCTGAGGAATGAAGGAATAGAAGTTCCAGTACCTGTAGTGCTGGCAGAATGTTGATGAAGAGAGAACTCCCACTCAAAAAGAATTGATAGCAAGTAATAGAGCATGAATGTTGGGACAGTTCCCAGACATGTTAGACCGGTATGTGATCCAAAATCCAGTTTTACCTTGTAGGTGATGAGATGAGAAATTAAAGTCTACATTGTATGTACGTCTGAGCAAAGAATAAATTATAAAATATGTTGGTAAATTTATCAGCAGATCATTTTATGCATATTTAGAAAAAAATAAGTGTTTTATGGTAATATTAACTCTGAACGATTTTTGTATGTTTAGATGATAAATTCAGTTTCTAGAGCAGTTTTAATGGACCGTCAGGATGGAAACTCCTGCCACATATGATCCGTCTGAACTAATTCATTAAATAAATGCCCACCGCCGATGTCCGAGGGCGCGTGCCTCTCTGAAATATGGTCTAAATTTAATTGTCTCCCCTTTTGTTCCAGCGGTTTTCAGACTTTATCTAGCTGCCGTGTCATGGCTTGCGGCTTCAGCTGTCATCTAATTATCCATTTTTTTATGCTTTGTCTCACTTTTCGTTTGCTCGGCATTAATATTAGGCGCACATAAATCACGGCCATATGTGATTCGGTCAGGAGCACCCGGGGACGGGATCCGCAGCGTGCTGGAGCGCCCCCCTTTTGTCTTCAGTGACTCGGCAGTAATTTATTTAATTATTCAGCTTGTTTCTCCTGTTTAAAGGTCTTCATGTGAAACCGTTTCAACCTCCGCTTCGGCTTTTTCAGATGCGCTCGATCGGAGCAGCAGGGGCACATGTGCGTTTTGCCCTATTTAAAGCACAAATTGTCATTTATCACGGTGATACAGGTGAACGCTTCCTTAAACGTGTCTGCTGGCCGCTGCTCCTACATTATGCATAAGCTCCCGAAGACTCGGATGGCAAGGTGTACTAACTTCAGGCTAAAGGAAAACTTTTTCTGCTGTATTCCGGGGTTTTACAGGACGGCCTGTCCTTAGGCTGACGGTATCCTAGCTGCATGTAAAAGCAAACACCTTTAGAATTTGCTATTGATAAAAAAAAAATAAATGCAGAGCGCAGGAGTTGAGATCAGTTTGTCATCATCTGCTGCACTCTGCATAGGCAACGCCCAAAAGGGCAAAAGCTCAGTATGATAACGGGAGCTTTGGCTTTTTGTACGCTGCCTATGCAGAGTGGAGCAGCGGATGACAAACTCATGTCAGCTGCTGCGCTCTGCATATGCAGCAATCGAAATGATAGAAAATCATCAGCTAACGAATGACGTTCGTGTTGAAGCAGCAGCTGCACATGATGCAATGCCGTCTTCATACATTACTAAGAACTGCTTTTATCGTTTTACTCTTTCCTAACCCTTACTAGGGTTACGTCTAGGGATAGAATTAAGGTTAGGTTTTTAAGGCTAAAATTATTTAAAAAAATAAAAAATGATTATGAAATAACAAGCAAGAGAAAAAAAAATATATTTTTTACAATTTTATGTCTGATATCAGCAAAAAGCATAAAAAAAAGCCTAGAAGGTCAAAACACAAACTATAAATGCATCTGTATTTTCTTCAAATTACAACACGTGCTCAGGAGATCAAGGATTCAGTATGGGACTGGTGGAAGAGATCACGAAGTGCTAGCGGTTCATGGCTGGAAAACACTTGCCTTGGTGCCTGCAGGTCCTTTAGCCTTCCTTAACATATGATGTCATCAGTGACATCACAGATTATCATCACAAATGATAAAATTGTACAAAAAAAACTGCCTTACTTGAGAACCAGTGCAGAACCAGTGCAGGTGGAAGCAAAGTTTTATAAGGGGAGGACCAAATAGTAATGAATTACAGTAATCAAGACAAGAATGAATCAATAATATTTTTTTTGCAGAACAGATGCCTTGAAATGAGACACTGAACGCGTAATTAGAGCAGAGATGTCAAACTCAAATACACAGAGGGCCAATATTAAAAACTTGGACGAAGTCATGGACCAACCTTGATATTTATTTTTTAAAAAGTCTACAATTGAGGACGTTTTTCCATATCATCAAATATAACGATGTACTTTTTCATATGGAAACAAATATAAAGGGGTTGTCCCACTAAAAAAGTACATTTTAATGAATAGATCTTAGAATAAATTATTGGAATAATATAATTTGTTATGTGAGAGCAGTAAAAAGCACGTGGCCCAATGGCTTAATTTAAATATGTAATGAGAAAGGATAAAAAAAAAAACTTTGAATAATGTAGATAATAAAGTATGATGAAAACAAAAGTACCCCCAAACACAGTATGAACCTTAACCCTCCACACGTGCGGTATGATGACCCTACTGTACCCCCTCCTCCATCAATCCCCCAACAAACAATGGTGACCTCATCACAATATGATTCTCCAACTGTAATCCACACACAGCCCTGTACACTGTATAATGGCTTCGAAAAAGTGCTCCATACAGTATAATGGCCCCACATAGTCCGCCATACAGTATAATGGCCCCACATAGTCCTCCATACCGTATAATGGCCCCACATAGTCCTCCATACAGTATAATGGCCCTGGCCCCACATAGTAATCCATACAGTATAATGGCCCCACATACTGCTCCATACAGTAAAATGGGCCCCATACAATGCTTCATACAGTATAATGGCTTCACACAGTGCTTCGGGCATCAAATAGTGCTCCATACTATTGCAAAACAATGGGGAGACAAAGAGCGCAATAGGGTCTTATCCACGTTACACAGAGGAGAATATACACCAAATTTGTTCACCTGGTTAGGATGAGATTAGAGCATATAGATAGCGGCTGCTGCAGATCCACAGGTCTTCACCGACCAGAGAAAATAATGTCTTCAAAGGGATATTTGTAGTTAAAATTCTGCGCTGCCGCTAAGATGAATTTCAGGAGAGTATAGTTGATTCACAGTGGTTTTAATCAACGCGTTTCAGGCCCCCTTCATCAGGATATACCACACAGAATATACAGGCATCACAGGTATAAGTAGTTTTGCTAGGTTACAAAGAAAATGAGCAAATTGGTCATCTGACCTGTTGGTGCTCATTTTTTTTTTAACCTAGCAAAACTATTTATACCTGTGATGCCTGTAAATTCTGTGTTGTATATTTCTGATGAAGGGGGCATGAGACCCCTGAAACACGTTGAATAAAACCACTGTGAATCAACTATACTCTCCTGAAATTCATCTTAGCGGCAGCGCAGAATTTTAACTACAAATCTCCCTTTGAAGACATAGTGCTGCATACCGTATAATGGGCACCACATACAGTATAATGTATGCACTGCATAATGTATGCAATACAGTATAATGTATGCACTGCATACAGTATAATGGCCCCATATAGTGCTTCATACAGTATAATGGCCTCACATAGCGCTCCATAAAGAATAATGGGCCCAATATAGTGCTCCATACAGTATAATGGCCTCACAGTGCTCCATACAGTATAATGGCCTCACAGTGCTCCATACAGTATAATAGGCCCCACATTTAAAAAAATAAAAATACCTCTGCCTGTCCCCCACTGCTCTGGTCTCTTCTTGGTCTTTTCAGATCTTCTGCCCATCTCAGTACAGGGGGCTCATTGTAATGATGCCTGCTGCGCTAAGATGTCAGACGCAGTGGGGGAATGATGGGAAAGTGAGCATCAGCTGACGCTCTCTCCTCCATCATTGCTTTCAACTGAATCTGTATCTGGGATGCCGATATATTTGACAGTGAGATGCAGTGAAATACACTCACCCTGCAGGCCAATGTGGCCCGAGCGCCAAAGTTTGACATGCAGTAACTTGCGAAAGTGTTCACCACCACCCCCTTGGCATTTTTCATGTTTTGCTCCCTCGCAACTCAGAATTTCACAGTTTTTTTTTAGGGTTTGCATCAGTTTATGTAAAGAACATGCCTACATCTGAAAACATTTGTTTTTATTTTTTTTATAGTGAATTAAATGACAAATAGGACAAAATAACAAAAAACTTCAGAGCATAACTATTCACCCCCCTAAAGTCAGTACTGTGTAGAGCCTCGTTTTGCGGCAATTACAGCTGCAAGTGGCTTTGAATAAGTCTCTGCACTTTCCAAATCTTGCCACTGGGATTTTTGCTCATTCCTCAAGGCAAAACTGCTCTACTTCCTTCAAGTCAGATGGTTTCCTCTGGTGAACGGCGTTGTTCAAGTGTGACAACAAATTGGATTAAGGTCTGGGCTTTGATTAGGCTATTCCAAAACATTTAGACCTTTCAAGTTTTGCTTTAGCAGTATTCTTTGGGTCATCGTCTTGCTGGAAGGGGAACCTCAGTCCCAGTCTCATATCACTGACAGACTGAAACACTTTTTTTAAGAATATCCCTGTATAGTAATAAAATAATGGGATGCATTAAAAGAGGCATAGATGCTCATGAGGAGAACATAATTTTACCTCTATACAAGTCACTAGTTCGACCACACTTAGAATACTGTGCACAGTTCTGGTCTCCGGTGTATAAGAAAGACATAGCTGAACTAGAGCGGGTGCAGAGAAGAGCGGCCAAGGTTATTAGAGGACTGGGGGGTCTGCAATACCAAGATAGGTTATTACACTTGGGGCTATTTAGTTTGGAAAAACAAAGGCTAAGGGGTGATCTTATTTGAGTGTATAAATATATGAGGGGACAGTACAAAGACCTTTCTAAGGATCTTTTTACTCATAGACCTGAGACAGGGACAAGGGGGCATCCCTATGTCTGGCGGAAAGAAGGTTTAAGCATAATCACAGATGCGGATTCTTTACTGTAAGAGCAGTGAGACTATGGAACTCTCTGCCGTATGATGTTGTAATGAGTGATTCCCTACTAAAATTTAAGAGAGGACTGGATGCCTTTCTTGAAAAGTATAATGTTACAGGTTATGTATACTAGATTCTTTGATAGGGCGTTGATCCAAGGAACTAGTCTGATTGCCGTATGTGGAGTCGGGAAGGAATTGTTTTCCCAAATGTGGAGCTTACTCTTTGCCACATGGGGTTTTTTTTGCCTTCCCCTTGATCAACATGTTAGGGCATGTTAGGTTAGGCTATGGGTTGAACTAGATGGACTTAAAGTATTCCTTTAAACTTAATTATGTATTTCGCATCATCCATCTTTCCCCTCAACTCGGACCATTTTCTCTGTCTCTGCTGCCGAAAAACATCTCCACAGCATGATGCTGCCACCACCTTGTTTCATTGAGAGCATGGTGTTTTGGGGGTTATGAGCTGTGTTGGTTTGGCACCAGACATAGCATTTACCTTGGTGTCCAAAATTTCAATTTTGGTATCATCTGACCACAGCACCTTCCTACATACATTTGGGGAGTCTCACACATGTCTTTTGAGCCTTTCTGGCCACTCTTCCATAAAATCCACCTCTATGGAGTGTATGGCTTGTTATAGTTGTATGGACAGATACTCCAGTCTCTGGGAACTCTGCAGCTCCTTCAGGTTTACTTTTGGTCTCTGTACTGCCTCTCTTATTAATGGCCTCCTTGACTGGGCTGAGCGTTTTGGTTGGCAGCCCTTTCCTGGCAGGTGTGTTGTGGCACCATGTTCTTTCCTTTTGATGATAATGGATTTGATGGTGCTCTGAGGGATCATCAGAGTTTTGGATTTTTTTATAACCCACCCCTGACTTGTTCTTCTCAACAACTTTGTCCCTGACTTGTCTGGAGATCTCGTTGATCTTCATGGTGTTGTTTGGAGATCTTTTTGGTCTTCATGGTGTTTTTCGGAGATCTCCTTGGTCTTCATGGTGTTGTCTGGAGATCTCCTTGGTCTTCATGGTGTTGTTTGGAGATCTTTTTGGTCTTCATGGTGTTGTTTGGAGATCTCCTTGGTCTTCATGGTGTTGTCTGGAGATCTCCTTGATCTTCATGGTGTTGTTTGGAGATCTTTTTGGTCTTCATGGTGTTGTTTGGAGATCTCCTTGGTCTTCATGGTGTTGTCTGGAGATCTCCTTGGTCTTCATGGTGGTGTTTGGTTAGTGAAGCCTCTTGTTAAAGGTGTTGCAGCTTCTGTGGCCTTTCAGAAAAGGTAAAGTGTATATACTGACAGACATGTGACACTCATATTGCACACAGGTGGATTTCCCTTCACTAAGCATGTGACTTATGAAGGGAATTGCTTTCACTAGAAATGTTTAGGGTCTTAATAGCAAAAGGGGTGAATACAAATGCACATGCCAATTTTTATTTATTTTGTCCCATAAATTAAATTTTTTCCTATATTTTTCTCAATTCACTTCACCAACTTAGGTTATTTAGTGCTGATACATCACACACAAATTGGATTACAAAAATATTTAAATGCAGGTTGTAATGGAAAAAAAGTTGGTAAGAAGCCAAAGGGGTGAATAGTTTTGCAAGCCACTGTATGTGAGTTGGAGAGTTAGTAAGAATACAAAGAGAGCAGTATCCTTAAAGAGGTAATCTAAAAATTGCAAAATGCTTGTAAAAGTAAGCAACTTTGGAATTTTACTTTGTATTAAAGATGCTCTCCATTCTCAAGAACAGAGGGATTTTTAACCCTATAACTTTGGCATTCGTTGCATTCTATCAGAGGTGGCCACTGACCAAGGCAGAGAGCGCAACATGATTGCCTGAATGATGGATGCGGTCAGCTTAAGAGAACCTTACGGAAGCTGGAGCCAGGAGGGCTATGTCCTTCTTAAAATTGGGGTTAGGCTATGTTCACGCACTGCTTTTTTGCAGCTTTTAGTTCTGCAGTCAAAACCTGATCTCTTGGCAGTAAAAATACTGCAAACAAAAATCAGGTTTGATCTGCTTTTTTGCTGCTTTTCTTGCTGCATTTTTTTTTGCTGCATTTGTCAGGATCCCAAAGTTCAGCTTTGCTTCCACCATACAAGCATGAACAATGCAAGGTGTTAGGCCACCAATACAAGACATATGTGAAACCATAAAATATTTTTGGTAAAAAGGACAATTTGACAAAATTTAGTGGAAAAAGTTTTTTTTTTATGTATGAAAAAATAGTGACTATTCTAAACAGTAAAAGTTTATATTAGTTCATGGAAAAATACAGAACCACAAATGTAAAAAAAAGTTAAAGGAGTTGAATTGATCAAAGCATAGTTTACCTAAGACATTGGTAGAGCATTGTTTACTTTCACACATTGGTCAGACATTGTTTGCTTTCACACATTGGTCAGACATTGTTTGCTTTCACACATTGGTCACGTATTGTTTACTTTCACACATTGGTCAGACATTGTTTGCTTTCACACATTGGTCAGGCATTGTTTGTGAGAATGTAATTCTATGCATCCAAAAGTATACTTAAACGTTAGGCACTTCAATTAATTGTCAACAAAAGCGGTCTGTTGTGGTATCATTGCCACCAGACCAGAAGTGATTCTAACAAACAATACTATCTTGTTAAAAAGTCCAATGTTTATTAATACTTAAGTAAAATCGATATCCATCATAATTGTTTACTTTCACACATTGGTCAGACATTGTTTACTTTCACACATTGGTCAGGCATTGTTTACTTTTACACATATCACTTATTTAACCCCTTAACGACCGCCGATACGCCTTTTAACGGTGGCAGATAAGGATACTTAAACCACAGCGCAATTAATTAACGGTGCTGTGGAAAAAGTGAATAGCGCCCCCCAGAGTCGGATTTTCTCTGGGGTCTCGGTTGCCGGGGGTAGCCGAGACCCCAGAGAATATGATTCGGGGGGGTTTTACTGACCCCCGAGTTGCGATCCCCGGTAACTAACTGTTTACCGGTGGTCGCAAAAAACCCCCCGCGATTTCCCATTTAATTTCTCTGTCCTCCGATGTGATCGCACATCAGAGGACAGAGAAATGGGGTCCCCGATAGCCCCCGATACTCACCTGTCTCCCCCGATGCTCCTCGTGGCTCCCGATGGGCGCCGCTATCTTTTTCCTGCCAAAAAATGGCGGGCGCATGTGCAGTGCGCCCACCGGCCGGCAACCAGAAGATCTTTGGGGTCTTGGCTGCCGGGGGTAGCCGAGACCCCAAAGAACATGATCGGGGTCGGTTTTTACCAACCCCTGTTTTGCGATCGCCGGTAATTAACTGTTTACCGGCGGCCGCAAAAAAAAGCGATGTGTTATTCTCTGTCCTCTGATGTGATCGCACATCAGAGGACAGAGAAATAGGGGGATTCGGGGACCCTGTTATACTTAGGCTACGTTCACATTTGCGTTGTGCGCCGCTGCGTCGGCGACGCAACGCACAACGCAAATCAAAACGCACGCAAAAACGCTCTGCGGTGCGCCCAAACAGTGGTTTACCCCCACAAATGGGGTATCGGCGTATTCAGGAGAAATTGCACAACAAAATTTATGGTCAAATTTCTGTTTTTACGCTTGTGAAAATAAAAAAAAAATGGTTCTGAAGTAAAATGTTTGCAAAAAAAAAGTTAAATGTTCATTTTTTCCTTCCACATTGTTTCAGTTCCTGTGAAGCACGTAAAGGGTTAATAGACTTCTTGAATGTGGTTTTGAGCACCTTGAGGGGTGTAGTTTTTAGAATGGTGTCACACTTGGTTATTTTCTATCATATAGACCCCTCAAAATGATTTCAAATGAGATGTGGTCCATAAAAAAAAATGGTGTTGTAAAAATGAGAAATTGCTGGTCAACTTTTAACCCTTATAACTCCCTAACAAAAAAAAGTTTGTTTCCAAAATTGTGCTGATGTAAAGTAGACATGTGGGAAATGTTATTTATTAACTATTTTTCGTGACATATCTCTCTGATTTAAGGGCATAAAAATACAAAGTTTGAAAATTGCAACATTTTAAAAATTTTCACCATATTTCTGTTTCTTTCATAAATAATCGCAAGTAATATCCAATAAATGTTACCACTAACATGAAGTACCATATGTCACAAAAAAACATTCTCAGAATCAGCGGGATCCGTTAAAGCGTTCCAGAGTTATAACCTCATAAAGTGACAGTGGTCAGAATTGTAAAAATTGGCGCGGTCATTAAGTACCAAATTGGCTCAGTCACTAAGGGGTTAATTAAACTGCACTAATACTAACTGTAATGCTCATGTGAGGATATCAAGATATTATGGTTTCAGTTTGGAAAAATCACAAAAATAAATGAATTTCGCATCCTGCTATACCTAGGTTTCTTTCACTAACAATGCTGCAAAAACTGATGGAAGTGTTTTTTGCTGCGTTTTTGCGTTTACTTTCTATGGGTGAAAAAATGCTGCCAAAATGCTGAAAGAGGTGACATGCTGCAGTTTTCAAAAAAGGCAGCAATTTTCCAATTCAGTCAGGAAAAAAAAAGATTTGTGTGCGTGAGATGTCTGAAATCTCCTGGCTTTTGCTAGTACTGTTCAAAGCAGCTTTAAATTTGCATTAAAAGCCACAGCAAAAATGCAGCGTGTGAACGCTCCTTAGCGTTCCAAAGAAAAGACCTCGCTGTGGTTATATTGGACTGCCCTCGGGAAAAGATATGAAAATGGTTAAGAGAGGAAGTACAACTTTTGCAGGTTATGCAATCTATATATTGTGGTAGATCAGCTCACTCAGTTGCACGTACAAGTAGACACAGGAACGTTGTTTCTTTAATTCTTCCACTGGTTTATAAAAGGTACTGCATAAACCAGTGCAGCATTAGCAAAACAAACACAGCCTATCGGGAAAACGAAACATAACATATGGCACAGTCCTTGATGCTGCGGGGATTCGCCCGCTCAGGAATAAACATCAAAAAAAGTTCACCTTTCCTTATTATGAAAACACACTGCTCTGGAGCTCCCATCTCCAGACACACTCAACACAGAATGAGTAAGAAGGCCATGTATTTATTCTCTGGACTCCTCCCACTTTATAGCTGTTTACTCATCTTAGCACTAAACATGGTCGATTAACCACTCTCAGCACTTAATGTGCTGGAGTGTTTTCATAGGTTCATATCACTGAAGCTAACAACCTCAGTGATACATATCTCCCCTCCAGTACTTTGCCAGTGGCTTTGTCAGAATCTGTGAAGGAGTTTGTGCCGTATTTCCTACCTGCAGACGCTGAGCCCATGCTGAGGAGTCTAAGTACCACACACACAAATGGGATTCTTGTAAACTGTTTATTTAGCCCTTATTTATCACTTGTGTTATCTTAATTAGCATGGAGGCAAAGTAGATTAGTGTAAGCCGGTATCTAAATACCAGTAAGTACTTCGGGTAAATAAAGACACTTCATGTAAAGTGGCTCATAGGTGCCGTTCCTCAGAGCGTTAATCAGGCGTACAAGAAGCAGCCAATTCATATTTCAGAAACCTCAGACAATATATATCAGATGAAAGTTTGCCAATTTCGCTGGACCAGCCGATCATCTGATGTGTATGGGAGCCTCTGTCACTCTCTGCTGATGGATGATATTGGTCAGGAGAAAAGCTGCCCACCAGCTCATCCTTATAAATCTTGTTTGAGCCAAAGGGAATTTGTTACCATGACAGACAATTTGTATGTAGATTTACACACACAGTGCCTTGCAAAAGTATTCACCCTCTTGACTTATTACCTATTCTCTTACATTACAACCTGTGTTTAAATATTGTTTGTAATCAGCACTAAATAGTCTACGTTGGTGAAGTCAAGTGAGAAAAATATAGGCATACATTAAATTCATAGGATCAAGTAACTGAAAATTGGCATGTGCATATGTATTCACCCCTTTTGCGATGAAGCCCCTAAAAATTGCCTTCATAAGTCCCATGCTTGGTGACAGGATGCCCCGTGTGTGCAGTATAAGTGTCACATGCTGTAAGTATTATACTACACCTACATACACTTTATCTTCTCTGAAAGACCACAGAGGCTTCAACACCATTAACAAGAGGCACCACTAACCAAACACCATGAAGACCAAGGAGATCTCCAAACAAGTCAGGGACAAAGTTGAGAGGGCTTTTTGAGGATGGGTGTGATTGAGGCATGTTTCAAATGTGAGGTGAAAACACCAGTTGTTAGTGATAGGTTGAAGAGATGGGTTAGGGTTGGGATGAAGACTGGCGAGGTTTGGAATGAAGTGGGATGGGATCGGGTCAAGTGCACAGGTGATGGTGGAGAAGTTGGTTTTGGAGGAGGAGGGTTGGGTAGTTAGGAAAAGGGGTTGTAGGCCAAAGCTTTCTCTGATGTTGTCAATCTTCTGCTTGAAAAATGAGGCAAAATCTTTAGCTCAGATGAGTGGAGAGGGAGGAGGTGCTGAGGGACGGAGGAGAGAATTGAAAGTGTTGAATCGCTGTTTAGGGTTGTGAGACAGGTAGGATATGAGAAATGAGAAGTAGGATTGTTTTGCTGTGGTGAGTGTGGCCTTGAAAGTAGTGAAGGACTGTTTGAATACGATGATGTGCTCTTTGGAATGTGAACTTCTCCATCTCTGATCAGCAAACCTGAAATCCCGTCAAGAGTTCTTTGGTCAGGCTGGTGTGCCAGGGTTGTCTGTTGATTTTGCTAGCTTTGGTATGTGGGAGAGGGGTGACCGATTCAAGAACTGCAGTTATTGTGTTATATAAAGCTGCAGCGGCATTCACATTGTGTAGGGAACCTGTGTCTGTAAGGGGAGAAGCGATTCAGAATGTGAGTGTGGATCGAGGTGTTTAAGATTTCTGCGACGGTGTGCAAGTTTGTCAGTTGGGGATTGTGGACCTGGAGAGTAGAGGGAAGAGTCTAGTCATCTTTCCTGGATTTTTGTTTTCCGCTTACTCCACTTTGCTTCCCGTTTTTTCAGTCCTTCTGGGTAATTATGTATATCAAATCATAAAAATTGCTTCTTATTACAGTATCTAAGTGAATCGATAATGACAGGCTTGAAAACCTCAGTGTATATGGATCTGTGTATAGCATTGTATTCATTTTGAAAGATTTCATGTGTAGGAGAACCGATGAGAATCTGATTGTTTCTATTCCAGAGATGCTCAGTGTGGAACGCTGATCTCCACTGCTTTTAAGACTTTCCGAAAACAGCTCATAGCTTTATCTAAGAATAAGAAATTGCCTGCAGAGTAGCATGCTAAATTTACTCTGCAAACAGAGTTCCGCTCCTGAAACATTGATCAGGAAATGAATGCAAATCACCTCCCATGGCTTCCAAGCCTACAACACAAGATGCTGCTCCTTCACATTGATCTGATCCTTATGTTTATACACCCAAATCTTAGTGAAGAGAATACGTAAATATAAGAGGCTATCATTACAGTACATGCTGTTTGGTTAGAATGCACAGCAATATATGGTTGCATTTCTATTTATTTAGCCCATCCCCCCCCCCCTCCATTGTAAATTGGGTCTATTAGCAAAAGTTTCCAACTTTCTACTGTTTGCAATAAACCATTGGGACAAGAACAATGCAAATAGCTCAACACAACTAATATAACAAGTGGTTTCTGCAAACTCTACAAAATGACACTCTTACTGAGTTGCAGTCTCTTATTCAACACTCCATGACAAGCGACTTGAGTACTACTCATGGTTCCTCTGCCTGTTATGATCTGCTGCAAATGTGATGGATAGCCGGACAGCAGCTCCTGGCAGCATTCCTGATGAATCTTAACCTGTTCCTCATGGGCATTGACTACTGCGTCACTTATATTCTTGGGTAGTCATGAGAATGTTCGAAAAAGTTAAGAGAAAAGTTAATTGCCTTCCACAGACATGACAACATGTGCCAGGAGATTAAATGGATCCACAGGAGGCCAAAGGAGTTTTCTCGTATAAGGGACAACTTGCTGATTAATGAAATCTACAAGCAAGGGGGACCAGAGATCCTGAGAATGAAGTGGATGATGAGCATGTGCTCCTCCGTTTCATTCTTTTCTTATGCTACTGTCAAAGTTAGCAGAGTACAGCACTCAGATTTTTCTGACCATTCCATGAAATTTTGGACTCTTGGCAAGTATGTTTATTGTAAACCTATGTCTCATGGTTTATCTTGAGATCTTAATACTAGTAATGAGTGAATTGATTCGTAAGACCTTGGTTCCCAAGGCCACAGCATTTGTCCATGGCCACTGGATGGGAGCCCTGACAACTGCCTCTTACCTGCCAACATCCTGCCACCATTTCTGAATTGTAGGTCCAGCGTGAAGTCAAGAGTGTGTCATTTGATGTCGCACAAGGCCTACACAACAGCAAAAGCAACTGAGATTCTGGCATGTAGGAGGCAGTTTTCAGGGCTCTCATCCGGCGGCCATGCAGTAGTGACGTGGCTACTGGACCAAGACTCGGCAATTTGTGTTGCTCATTTCTTATACTCTTCTCTCGAGTACTCATTGCACATAACCATGGTATTTCTTTAGTATGTTCCATTTTGTAACAGTTCTTGTCAACCACTTTCATACAGATGAATTATCTGCTCTCTAATCTTCCACCCCAAAACCTTTATTCGATATAGGTGGAATCGGCCAACAATTTAATGTGCAAAGGTGCCTCCTGACTCTCCACCAACACATGATATTGAGAAAGAGAATTTTGTTGAATTTCAACAGCTAATCCTGTTATGGAAATGCTCTTTCTCATAGAAAACAGGAGTGCTTTGCTAAGAGGAGGGTTTCTGCGTATGGGGGAGTCAGGAGAGATGGGATTTATTCCCATAGTTATTACTCTGTCCTTCGCCACCTACCATGCCTAAAGTCCACTCCTACAGATCCCTCTTTTTCACAAGTTTCCATTCAATTCCCTGAAAAGACCAGTCAATCAGAAAACCACTATAAAACTACTGTAATCATGCAATTTTTACATAAGATAAGGTTGATTTTCTTATAACAGGTTTAATATCACCTATCACATCTGCAACTCTGTTCAATTAATCCCTGATTGTATCACATAACTTCCAATGTCATGGAGCAGAACCGCTGAGAGCAATCCCGTCCTCATTGAAGGACAAGATTCGCCGGCCGTGGCCGTCAGTGATGTCTGGCTGGTCATTTGTCGTTTTTTTGTGGCCTCGGGATCTGTATTACTTCCAGAACACTCTACAGCATATAATTACATTTGTATTTAAGCCATTACGAGAACATATCATTTACATTTTCTGGACTAAGTGGGGATGACAGACTAGGACTGGATGACCCTGGCGTGCCGCATGTGCGACGAAATTCAGTATTTATTAAAACTGTAATTTTAGTTCAGTCATTCTTAAAATGTTTAATTGAAAATACGATCATGATAGAGAAAACTACAAGGTTACATCCAAGTCTGTAATCATTTTTTCCATTGCTTTGTGAATTCTTTTTCAACATTTTTGACCTTTTTTTATCGTTTTTTTCCAGCGTTTTGGGGGCATCTGTTTTACTGGCATTTTCTAGATTTCTTATTAGCTTTCCTGTTGACTTGTATCGTAAGAAGCAGATCCGTGGAAGTTCGGGTTCAACGGGTCTGAAGTCCAAAGTTCGGTTCGGGTACCAGAACTGTACCAAACGTGAACCTGAGCCCAAACCCCATAGAAATCAATGGAGACCCGAACTTTGGAGCTGGAAAATCTCTTTATCTCCTCCCCAAAGTGTAAAATGCACATCCAGGAGAAGTCCGTGTTTGGCGTTCAGCACTGGACACTAGGAGTCCGATACAAACTCCCAACTTTACAGTTTGGGTTCAGCTGTCTCTAGTAAGAAGCTGTCCAAAGATGCCCAAAAGACTGAACATATGGACAGCAAGTAATTTTTACATAGACACTCCTATGGGCTTTAGGTATTCACCAATCTATCTTTTTAAATCTTCATCCCTATTGATCACTTTCAATGGGGCTGAAAACCAAAAGATAAAGGAAGAAAGCCGTCCTTTCTTGTGGATGTCATGTTTGATGGAGATTCCCATGTTGATGTTCTTTAAATCGTTGTGCCAAGCTTCACCCCCATTAAGCCCAGAGTATTGCTATAAAACGTGATCTATTTGGCCAATCACAAGCAGACATATTAAAATCTCTAGTTTTAATGTGATTGATTGAAAAGCCACACATTTACCCATGCTTTTTATGGCGTAGCACTAGAGCTTGCAGAGGTCGCCGTCGCTCGCACGCTCCTCTGCCATGTTAGAAATTGTGCTTTATAGCTGAAGGGCCCTTCTACTAATTTTGCATTGGGGTCCCGGACCATCAAGTTATACATCACTAAAGCATTTTAGGTCCAATTTGTAAAATAGTAAGAGGTGACCATTAGCATTGTTCGGAGGACCGTCTTGCTTCATAGGGATATATGGTGACAAGTCCTCTTTAATGCGAACCCTCAATGTGCATCTTATCTACTAATAATCATCACTGCTGCCCCCGGAGGACCAGTCATCGGGATTAGTAATATCTTTGTCAACCTGTTAGGAGTTATTGCAATTAATCGCTGCACGAAGAAAGCTTTACAGCGGGAAACTCTGTGCATGTTAAGTACTGGTGTGTGATCCAGATAACAATCAAATCCCATATGATATCAATTCTGCGCTTTCATCTCTGTCTACCGACAAAGGCAAAGGATAACCTTCAATGCCGGCAACAACTTGTCATTCTCGCCACATCTCTGATAAGCGGCTTCTGCCTGCATCATATAAAGAATTAGCTAATTATGTCCTTTATCCACATTGTCTAAATCAGCATGACTGAGGGCATGTAATTGTGTTGAGTCTGCTCACAAACACCGTCCATATCCAGATCTATCAGAGGGCATGGCAAGTTGTTCTCCTCGGGTTCAGATTAAGATTTTGGCCACATACTCAACATAAGGTGGCCATATACATTCATTAGCCATTGGCTAATCAACTGTTCCTACCGAGTCGGACTACACCACAAACCTTTACATCACCTGATTGAGCATGTGATCTGAGCATGGAACAAGCTGCTGCCAAACACCTCTGGCGGCCTGTGTTGTGAAAAAAGAATCGGGCATATTGAATATCAACATTCCTGATCCTTTTTTATTTCTCCACACAGACCATACAAACACTGAACAAACATCAAATACACATATAGTTGTCTCTGGTCACAATAAAATTATTGGGATCAGTCAACATTGACCACATATAGTTGCAGTTAACCTAGTCAATGATCTGTTTTTCCATGGTATCTCTCTGTCGTTCGTATGTAGCCATGACTGCCGACAGGCTTGATGAACTCACCATGTATGATCTACTAGAGTCAATCTTTTACACTTCTGGAGTTTGTCCGAACATTGACGAAGTTATTACCTTCTAATGTACTTTGTAACTTAAGAGAAGGTTTTAATAACTGTCAACCATGGAGATGAGGCTTCTGGTCACCCAACTGAATACTGGTGTACCAAGATGTTTCCCTGCATGTTTCATTCCCCTTCTCCTTCCCTCTCCACATTGTAAGATGGCTGCCGGATGGGTCATTGAGGGGTGATATGTGTCATTGCGGCTATTACATAGTTAGCAAGGCCGAAAAAAGACATTTGTCCATCCAGTTCAACCTACTGTATATTCCATCAGAATAAATCACCAGATCTATGTCCTTCTAAAGAACCTAATAACTGTAAGATACAATATTGTTATGCTCCAGGAAGACATCCAGGCCTCTCTTGAACTCCACGACTGAGTTCGCCATCACCACCTCCTCAGGCAATGAATTCCAGATTCTCACTGCTTTAACAGTAAATAATCCTCTTCTATGTTGGTGGAAAAACCTTCTCTTAGCTGCGGTAATGTGAGCTCGGAAGCATGCTCCAGCAGATATAGTGCTGAGAGAGCTGTTAGGCCATTCCAGGGCCGGGTTTTACGAGCATTCATAAGTGATGAGTGGGAATGACCGCTTACATATCCCAACCCCAGGGGCGTGGATTGGCAGATAAAGTGGAGACCGAGTGTCTCATTCATTGTCTGGAGCTGGAGATGTGTGGATCTCCTGTGTGTTGGTCTGTGCTAAGGCCTAAAAAATCAGACACTGTCCTGAGCGGGAGGACCCGCAGTATGTTGTATGGACTTTTTACTTTATGTTTTCACTTTGTGCCGCTAAAGGCTGTTCTTTTGTTTTGCTATCCTGAGCGGTTTATGCAGTTTAAATAAACCAGCTTGGACATTTAGGCAATACCGCTTCCTGTGCCTACCTGAATCGCAGCTGGGTGAGTACAATCCTCTATAACATCTATTGACCCAATTGTGGTAACTTCGCACACTTCAATGAGCACTGGTGAAGGACACTCATGCAATCCATTCATCAAAGGTTTTCATATCTTTCCAATAGGAGCAGTCTCTTTAGCCATTGCAATAGGAGTCTGCATTAATCTAGTTTTCTGAGGTCCACCATGCTCCTACTCCTGCTATACTGTGTCCTGTATATGTATATATGATATCAGTAGAACATATAGATCGTCAGCGTCAGCTCTTTTCCCATGTTACCCGTAATGCTATGTTAACTTTGCTTGTCAATTTTCCCTATTCTTGCATTAATGGTGACAGCCCTCATCTTAGGTGCTGTCACCTCTCTGCCTCCTTTGCTTGAATAATTGAATAGCTGTAATTTGTTTCTGTTTAAGGTTCCGACCTGTAAGATATTTTATAATTAACAGATCACTGCTAAGAGGTACAGATGTTCTCAAATCTCCTAGTTGGGGGATCAAAGAGGTCAGAGGGTCAACGGAGCAGAAAAGTCACTTTATGTGACCTTAAGTGATGCAATTTCCTGCTTGGTAAGATTGAAATCAAGAGTGTGTAAGATATCCAGATGGGGAAGATTGGAGGGCTATAATAAAGGACATGACACATATCTTCTTCATAGGCATTGCCACTGTCTTGAAATTCTTGCCCCATGAAAGTCATGTGAGGTTTCTAAGTATTTCTAAATACCCACAAGGGCTAGAGGATAATTTATTGTACCCTTAACCCTTGACTAATACTATGTGACCTCCTTTTATCCTAAGGGTACATTTAGATGGACCAACTGGCAGCATGATATGATCAACAATCGGTAAATCTTTGCTGATTGGTGGTCCTTTAAATGCCTGTTTACCAAAGTAAACGATAAGATCCCATTTTTCTCGTCATTTTTAAGAATGAACGTTCATGATTACCTTTCAGTGTAAATGTAACTTAAGAATGGCATATTTTCTCTGTACAGTGGTACTTCTTGCCACCCGACTGTTCTGGGGACTATAATTGGTCCACCACAATGATATCCATGTGCTAAATAGGGCATACGGACAAATGTTGTCTTGAAAAGACCCCCATTTATCACGGCTGTAAATATAGTGGGTGCTACGGTGTTAGTCAGTCTTGGACACTGGGGCTTGGGGGAACCCAAAGGTCCCTTTGGTCCATATGAGAAGACCCCTGATAGTTTGGAGGTTTTGCATAGAAAACCCTGAGCTTCAAGTTATACCATTGCCCCTTTAAGATTTCCATTTCCTCTTATCTTAAGAAGGTTGGATTACAACACATGTAGCATCCACTATAGCAACATCTGGTATTGTCCCCTGGATTTATCACAGTTGAATGGCCAAAGTCTTGTCCAGTATCCAAGTCTTGTATTCAGGACTCCATGGCAGCCATATTGGTTCACACCCAACTCTGTAGGTTGAATAGATTTTGTACCAATTAACGGAGACATGGCAATGACCATTTATCATAAAATTATTTTATTATAGGTAAAAGCACCCTTTACATTTGTAGACTTTATCTCCTGAGTCACTCGAGTTGGAGAAGACAAGCTCCTATCAGATTTGTCACATTTATTCCCATGTTATTTTCCTAATTAGTCCAGTACAAACTACAAATGAGAAGACATCACCGAGCACGGAGCCTCGCCGTCCCATCCTCCCTCACTATAATCTGCATTGACTTGTTTAGGTTGATGAGTAATTAATCGCTTTCACCTTAATTAATCTCTCCTGTTCTGGCCTCATTCGGTTAACGATCGGCCACCCGTTCGAGTTGATATAGCCTGACGTTGATTGACCTATTAATCACGTCATCCTAGATGTCGACTATTATTACATCGGCAGTTTTGGCCAGCATTAATCCAATGTGTATGGGTGTCTTAATACTCAAAATAGAAAGCTGCTTGAATAGTTCAGGCTTTGAAGCTCTCAGAAGGATTTTGTATTACATGGTCACCCACTACCATATAGAACTTTAGGAGGACATGTGCATGAATCAGAGGCTGGCTGGGTTATTGTAGCCATGGATGTTTTACTCTGAAAAAACTGTGGTGTATAAGATAAAACATACTTTGAAAAGCCTAACTTTCTTTAAATACTTCTGGACTGACCATAGACTAAAAACGTCCAAGTAGATCACACTTTACTCGACTGACTAAAATGTCTGTATAGAATAAACAACTTAAAGGAGATCATGAAGCTGTGGGAGCAGGCAAACTACTGTCAGGCACAGCCAGACTCCCCACAGAGAAGGCAAACAAGGTTTATTGCCATATTTGCCTTATCAAACATTGTATACACAATGTGGGTCAGTGTATACAGGTTAAGGTACCGTTACACTAAACGACTTACCAACGATCACGACCAGCGATACGACCTGGCCATGATCGTTGGTAAGTCGTTGTGTGGTCGCTGGGGAGCTGTCACACAGACAGCTCTCTCCAGCGACCAACGATCAGGGGAACGACTTCGGCATCATTGAAACTGTCAAAAAAAGGTCCTGATCATTCCCCAGCGACCAACGATCTCCCAGCAGGGGCCTGATCGTTGGTCGCTGTCACACATAACGAGATCATTAGCGGGATCGTTGCTACGTCACAAAAAGCGTCACGTTGCAACGATATCATTAACGAAATCGTTATGTGTGAAGGTACCTTTAGGCAGCACTGACACTGGATCTAGAGAGAGCAAGAGTTGCTGATTCCTAGTAAACCCTCTCATTCCTGCTGTGCAGTCAGGAGGCTAAAGTTCCCCTGTAACTTGGGCTAATATACCAGCCTCAGTTAAAGGAGAAATCAGCAATATGAAGAATATTAATATGTTAAAATTTGCCTCCAAAGGAGGACATAAAAAAACTATTCACTGTTTATAGCCCCACCCCCATTGAAAAAAATATCTACAATATACTGTATAAAAAAATAATTTCTATGGAAAGGGGAAAGCAATTTAAGATGTTATCTTTAGTAGTCCTTTTCTTATTTTTCTTTACATTTTCTCCAGGTATCAGCAAATAAAAAGAAATATAAAATAACACAAAAATTAAGCCCTATGAATCCCCAAAAAAGAGGCAAAAATTATGTCAATTTGCCTGGTCAGGAACGGGGGAAAATGGCCTGATCGTGAACTGGTTAATGTCATATTGTGACGTGATCCCTAGTTTGCCCTCCTACATAACAACATGCTGGATCTCACATGTACACAACTTCAATTCCTTTTTTGTTGCTTTTCTGCCAAACAGAATATTTCACGTTTGCGGAAGTTTCTCCTGGCTCCGCTTCCGAAGACGTCCAGACCTCTTTCTATACACACATAGGGAGAAACTTGTCAGTCTAGATGAGCGGAGCTCGGAGAAGCCTCTGACTAGTCATCTGAGACACATAATCCCCAGCCGGCTGTTCAAAGTTTGTTTTCTTTGAAATGCCGCAACGTACAGGGCTGCAATAATACAGGTAGTGTCTGATTCATGCTGCCATAGAAAAGTCTGTAAAGGGGATATGCTACTTACTGTACATTAATGCAATGTGTATGCCATTAAAAGGCCATAATAATGGTATAGCTGGATCGAGCTGCTTGGAGGAAATTGTCAAACGAGGAATTGAAGCTTGTGGGAGATAATTTGCATATTCCTGGTGCATTCCGTCAAGACTAAAGAGTCTCTGCAAGTCTGAGGATCTTTGGGTGAAGCCGATCGAGTTGCTTGGTGGAAATCGTCAAACCGAGTGCTAACTGAGTGTCTTCAGCATGCTCAAAAAATATGTTTGAGTCCCCGCGCCTGCATATCTCGCGAGCTGTTCGACAGCCACAACACTTGGAGGGACTGCCTAACAAACAGGCTATCCCTGCATGTGTTGCGATTGTTGAACAGCCATGAGACATGCAGCCGCAGGGACTCGAACATGTTTTTCAAACACGCCAAAGTCAATCGGTTAGCACTCGAACATGCTTAAATAACACCTTATCCGAGCACGTTCACTCATCACTAATTATTAGGACTGAGTTGCAATACCAAACACAACTTCCCCAACCTCACCACCACACTTATCCCATCCCTAACCCACCTCTTCAACCTATCACTAACTTCTGGCACCTTCCCCTCTGCGTTCAAACATGCCACAATCGCGCCTATCCTTAAAAAGCCAACCCTCGATCCAACTGCTATGTCCAGCTATCGCCCAATATCGCTGCTCCCATTTGCTTCCAAACTCCTGGAGCAGCACGTCCATGCTGAACTCTCCTCCCACCTCTCATCTAACTTGTTGTACGACAATCTACAATCTGGTTTCCGCCCCCATCACTCAACTGAGACTGCCCTGACCAAAATCACTAACGACCTACTTACCGCCAAAGCTACTGGACAATACTCTGTACTCCTCCTTCTAGACCTGTCCTCTGCTTTCGACACAGTTGACCACTGCCTCCTACTGCAGATGCTCTCCTCCTTTGGCATCAAAGACCTCGCCCTATCCTGGATCGCCTCGTACCTTTCCAACCGCACATTCAGCGTCTCCCACTCCCATACTACCTCCTCATCCCACCCTCTCTCTGTTGGAGTCCCCCAAGGCTCTGTTCTAGGACCCCTACTCTTCTCAATCTATACACTTGGCTTGGGACAACTCATAAAGTCCCATGGATTCCAGTACCACCTCTATGCTGACGACACTCAGATCTACCTCTCTGACCCAGACGTCACCGCTCTGCTGTCCAGAATCCCAGAGTGCCTATCAGCCATATCCTCCTTCTTCTCCTCTCGCTTCCTCAAACTCAATGTGGACAAATCTGAACTCATCATCTTTCCTCCATCCCACAAATCTTCCTTACTTGACCTATCTATCGCAGTCAATGACATCATGCTTTCCCCTGTACCCGAAGTCCGCTGCCTCGGAGTAACCTTCGACTCTGCCCTGTGCTTCAAACCACACATCCAAGCTCTTTCCACCTCCTGTCGCCTCCAGCTCAAAAATATCTCCAGGATCCGTCCTTTCCTCAACCCCCAATCTACTAAAATGCTTGTGCACGCCCTCATCATTTCCCGCCTTGACTACTGCAACATCCTTTTCTGTGGCCTCCCTGCTAACACCCTTGCACCTCTCCAGTCCATCCTTAACTCTGCTGCCCGACTAATCCATCTCTCTCCTCGCTACTCATCCGCTTCCCCCCTCTGCAAATCTCTTCACTGGCTCCCATTCCCTCAGCGTATCCAGTTCAAATTGCTAATACTGACCTACAAAGCCATCCACAACCTGTCTCCTCCATATATCTCTGATCTAATCTCTCGATATCTTCCCTCACGTGACCTCCGGTCCTCCCAAGACCTCCTTCTCTCCTCCACACTTATTCGCTCCTCATCCAATCGCCTCCAAGACTTCTCCCGAATATCCCCCATCCTCTGGAACTCTCTGCCCCAACACGTCCGACTATCAACCACAGTCGGATCCTTCAGACGGAACCTGAAAACTCATCTCTTCAGGAAAGCCTACAGCCTGCACTGACACCGCTGCTGCCTCATCACTATCGAAGCTACCGCCTCACCAACACCGGAGCTACCGCCTCACCAACACCGGAGCTACCGCCTCACCAACACCGGAGCTCCTGCAACCCTCAACCTACTGTCTCCTTCCCCATAATCCTGTAGAATGTAAGCCCGCAAGGGCAGGGTCCTCGCCCCTCTGTATCAGTCCGTCATTGTTAGTTTGTTTACTGTATGTGATATTTGTAACTTGTATGTAACCCCTTCTCATGTACAGCACCATGGAATCAATGGTGCTATATAAATAAATAATAATAATAATAACTTAAGCATAAAAGGGGCGCTGTTTATGAAAAATATACTTTGTCAAGCTTTTGATGCACACGTCATCTCTTCACTTAATATTTTGGAAAGCTGAGGCTATTACAGCTACATTGTAGAATTACGGATGGGGCCTTTTGATGAGTAAAGAGACTTTTACATCCTGTTGAAGTCTAGAGACAACCCTCTCTGTTTGATTTGTCCATGTTTTATGCCTTGCTCTTGATCTACCTCTGCTTTGCATTTTCTATAGCAACATTTTGCTTTTCCATATTCCCTACATTGAAATTGGATATATTCATCAACCCCTCCCCCCCCCCCGATCGCTCGCATGCAAATCAAGAACTCAATAAACAGAATATGTTTTGCAAATATTCTTATCTTCTGCGGAACATCTGCTGCTCCTTAGAATGTTTAATACATGTCATCTCACTTTCCCACATTTAACTTTTTGCTTATTTTACGTTTTACAACTAAATGTCTTCCATTTTATACCTCCTTAATCTGTACTAAATGTGTCTGGTGATTCCAGAGGACAGCGCTTGAAGTTTTAGAACATCACTAGTTTCATTTTTTATGTTAGTTGAGTACATTCCAATCATTCCATGCATATAAAAGAGGAAAAATCTATTTTTCATGGAAACTGCAGATATGCTGATTGATAGTTTTTGTTCTGTAGAATTCCTGTAAGCTTCGAATTTCCCAACCTTCATATATCCGACTCCCTCTGCATCTGGGTACACTGAAACACCATTATCCAGAATTATAATTGGTTGGCGTCTTCAAAAAGTGACCCCACCCCTGTCTAGAGGTTGTGCCTGGTATTGCATCACATCAGTGGTCCATGGTCTTTGGTCAGGAACCCTGAGAACCACCTCATACCTGCTGGAATCCCTGGGTGTTATAGACTCCCAGGCTGCTGCTGGGAGTTGCCGTTGATATTTTCATTTCCACTTCCCTGTTGAGGCTATTGCAGTTGGCTTTCTTCCTCTTTGGTGGTTGGAGGACGTCTGTATTTCTCTCTGAGTCTACTCAAGCTAAGTGTTCCCCTTGTTTGTGTATCCCATCTGTTTTTAGTGGTAGTGGGGATTCACTAGTGGTTATCCTGTCCATCCCTATGCATTGCTTATCGTCAGGGTCAGGCAGGGGTTAGGTATCCTGCTCGGCGATAGGTGCGGAATGTCACGCACAGTTTAGGAAAGACTAAGTGCGTGACATTATCACCGGCCGGTGATAATGTCAAGCACTTAGTCTTTCCTACACTGTGTGTGACATTAGGCTTGGTCTTCTAACGAGGGAATGGTCAGTGTTTCACATATGGGTGAAACCGTCCTTTAACCAGAACTAAGCGTAGATTTACGCTGGACAGTTATTAGGAACAAAGGTTCTTAGCAATGATCATTTCCCATTTTTTATCATGTGTGAATAGGTTGCAAAATAACCGACAAATGAAAAAAACTTTTTCTTCAGAAGTGATGATTTTTAAGTAGGCTTGAAGTCATCAGTTTCAGCAGCACATTGTGCTATGTTAACAAGATGTGCTGCAGATAATGATCTGCTATGTGCAAAGAACTTTGGTTTAACAATCGTTCTGTGCATATGGAAGTGCATTCGGGCCTCTGTAAGAGGCTTCTAGGTAGTAGATCTGATGGCATTCAGCAACCATCGACTTATGTGTGAGCGCACCATAAGGCTTCTTTCACACTAGCGTCGGGCCCGGCCCGTCGCAGTGCGTCGGGCCGAGGTTACCGACGCTAGCGTTGCCTCCGCCGCACAACGGGTGCAGCGGATGCTGCTTTTCAGCGCATCCGCTGCCCCATTGTGAGGTGCGGGGAGGTGGGGGAGGAGTTCCGGCCGCGCATGCGCGGTCGGAAAAGACTGTCCGTCGGCTGCAAAAAATGTTACATGGAACGTTTTTTGCGGCCGACGGTCGGCCGAAAAACGGCGCAACCGTCGCACGACGGTTGCGACGTGTGGCAATCCGTCGCAATGCGTCGCGTAATGTTAGTCAATGGAGAAAAAACGCATCCTGCAAACACTTTTGCAGGATGCGTTTTTTCTGCAAAACGACGCATTGTGACGGATTGCAGTTAACGCTAGTGTGAAAGTAGCCTAAGGCTGTGTTCATACCACTTTTGTGCTTAGCTCTTTGTTAAAAATCTGTTGTTTTTTTTAAGTATAAGATGTGTCCATAGAAGGGGTAGTAAAATTCAGTTTTTTATTTTAGATACAGCAGTATGAAATGTTATTTTTCAGTTAAACTGTATAATAATATAAGAAGATATAAGAAGCTTCTCTACAGCCCTTCCAGGACCTTGCACTGAGATTTCACAATGTAGATTTTTATTGCCTTTTAGTTATGACCGTCAAAATCAAATTACATTGTGAACGGAAAGGATACATAAGTAAGTGATAGTGATGAGCGAGTGCACTTGTTGCTCGGGTTTTCCCGAGCACGCTCGGGTGATCTCCGAGTATTTGTTTGTGCTCGGAGATTTAGTTTTCGTCGTCTCAGCTGAATGATTTACGGCTGCTAGCCAGCCTGAATACATGTGGGAATTCCCTAACAAACAGGCATTCCTCACATGTATTCAGCCTGTCTAGCAGCCGTAAATCAGGCTGCTGCAGTGACGAAAACAAAATCTCCGACAGCACTAACAAATACTCTTAGACAACCTGAGCATTCTCGGGAAAACTCGAGCAACGAGTATAGTTGCTCATCACTTGTAAGAGACAGAAAAATCCTACCTTCATTTTAACAATCTGGGGAGTATACATGCCAAAATGATTTCCCACATCTGGAAAAATTTGGACTCAACAGTAGTGAAAGCGTTTTTGGCCTTGAGGTACACTGATAACCTCCTGGTGCGGAATCTATTGGGCTTTAAATGGGATTTATTTTTACAGAGATGAAAAAAATTAGTCCGTTGGAGCATCAAATATCAATTTCTACATCTGCAATATGAAGGCGGTTTATCCAAACCTGAGCTTGTATTTACATCCTGGCATGCGGATGATGAGGTTGGCAAACATCTTTATTTCAATTAAAATCTAATGAGTCGCTTAGACATATTTTTAATTAGACAAGAAGTGCTTAATTGTGTTGATTAACACTATTCTGAATGATAAGAGTCCACGCTGACGGTTTGAAATGCGACATTAACGCTATGAGTGACTGATGTACAATCCATCATTGGGTTTACTTGGGCAGTGATGATGAGGGACGCCTGAGCATTACATATTTGTCTTTCTTAGAAGAAGTTAGGAATGTTTCTTAGGTATTCATAGTTTTTATGACTATTCAAAGAATATAACCTAAGTCTTTTTATCTTAAGGGCCCTAGCTTGTCCATTGGCTGGTGTCCAGGATAAAGTCTGGGCATTGGCCTCAGCTACGTAATTCAGGGTTGAATTAATGATGTATTTCTAATTATCAGGTGGCTCAGCTTTTCTATATGTTATTTTTTATTGAACAGAAAAGTGTTTTGTGCAAGATAATAAGTCGACCTAACTATCACTTCTGTGCAGGCAGTCCGCCAACATGCGAGAGGGTGAACATGGACTGAGGATTTGTCCTTTGGATGGTTCTCCTACTCTTTCAGTTGATCGATGGGAGTGCTCATTGGTTTGTTTGTTCCTACCTGTGGATTGTATGTATTGCTTGTGTTCTCTTGTCTGCTTGAGGTTGTTTTCTTTGCCTAAATTGCCCGAATGGTGAGTAGCTCTATGGAAGCTGTAGGCACAGAAATATCTTCTTGGCTGTTCATATAGTGAAGTAGCGCCAGAAAGAGTCCGGTGTTGCCAGGGAAATGTGCATGGTTTTGCTGATGCCTTCTGACTGTCATAGGGGACTGCTGGAGGAACAGTAAGTAGATGAAGTGGAAACTTTTGCACCAGTAGCCGAGAGTGCAGATAGTCTGATATGCTGTAGATGCAGTTGGCCGTTGAGAGAGTTATGCATAAGACTTGTACTACCTGGGAGAGTTGCTTTGTGCTGGTTTGGATATTGGATGCAGAGGTGGACTGGAATCTTGGAGTGGCTTAATGTTGAGGATTGATGGGCTGGAGACTGGGAGATATGATGTTGACCTGAAGAAGGGTGGTAATGGAAGAGGTTCAGGTGCTTCATTGAGCTTGGCCTTATTAAGGAACATTAGGTAAGCTAAGTACTGACCACGTGCATTAATAATGGAGGCTAGAAATGCTGGCCGTGGAAGATGGATTTCCATTGTTCTGTACCTACTGTTATTGACACAGGATTGGCTAAGTATATTGTCCGCATCGGTGGGGACAGCTGTATAGAGGAGTTTAATGTAGTTGTGGACCAAATGTCAACTTGGAGGCAGTAAGGGCAGGTGGAGATGCAGTTGGTCAATGAAAAAGATAGGCCTGACATCTGTACTACCTGGGAGAGTTGCATCTTGCTGGCTTAGACTTTGAGTGCTGAGGTGGAGTGGAGTTTAGGAGTGGCTTCCTGTTGAGGATTGATGGTGGGCTGGAGACTGGGAAATATGGGCCTGAAAGAAGGGTGGTAAGCGAAGATTTGTGGTTGCTTCATTGAGCACAGCCTTGTCAAGTATCAGATGGTGAGCTAAGTACTGTGACCATTTGTATTACAGGAGGCTAGAAAGGCTGTTATACTGTCAACACTGGTGGAGTCAGCTGTAGAGGGGAGTCTGATGTAGATGTGGAGCAAATGTCTACTTGAAGGTATTAAGAGCATTTCTGAGCTGAAATTAGGGGAGACTGCGTTTGAGAACCGTGGCAGGTCTAAGGAGACTACAAAAAAGCTGTAATGGAGGCTTTATCTCTGAAAGTCCAGTTGTTTGGTAAACTAGACTTAATGGAGATGTCACTAGAAGGGGTAGTAAAGTTTGAGCTCTACGGTGAAATGTAATTGTGATCTTGAAGTGCAGGGTCTATAGGTGATAGGTATAAAATTGGGCTGGTAAAGAAGCTCAAAAAGGCCTGAACTTCCACAGAAGACCACAGTAGTGAATCATTGCAGAATCCTTCCCACAGTAAAGAAAAATCCCTTCACAACATCCACCCAAGTGAATAACACTCTCCAGGAAGTCAGTGTCTCAGTATCCAAGTCTACCATAAAGAGAAGACTTCACGAGAGCAAATACAGATGGTTCACCACACGATGCAAACCATTGATCAGCATTAAACATAGATAGGACAGATTACAGTTTGCAAAAAAAAAAAACATCTAAAGAAGCCACGAAGTTCTGGAAAATCATTTCTTGAACAGATAAAACTAAGATCAACCTGTACCAGAATGATGGGAAGAAGAAAATATGGAGAAGGCTTAGAACGGCTCATGAGACAAAGTGCACCACATCCTCTGTAGCACATGGTGAAGAAGGTGTGATGGCGCGGGCATGCATGGCTTCCAATGGCACCGAGTCACTAGTGTGTTATGATCTGGTGGCCTAGGAGCAGCATGAGACGTACTCTGGAGAAGGTGGTACCTGTACTGACCGCAAACCCTGAACTTAGCAGTGCAACTAGAAGTAGCCGTGGGGGGTACCTAACACTCCCTAGACCTCTCGACACAGCCTAAGAACTAACTTCCCCTAAAGACAGAAACAGGAAACCTATCTTGCCTCAGAGAAAATCCCCAAAGGATAGACAGCCCCCCACAAATATTGACTGTGAGAGGAGAGGGAAATAACATACGCGGATATGAAATCAGGATTTAGCATAGGAGGCCATACTAGCTAAAAAGAAAGAATAGGACAGAGTACTATGCGGTCAGTATTAAAACACTAGAAAATATCCACCACAGAAAATACAAATCACCACATCTGACTAAAGACATGGAGGGTATATCTGCATCTCCAGAGACACAGCTAGGCTGCAAAAAATCCTTCACAGACAAAGCTGGACTAGACCAAACATGAAAATGCACAGAACTATTAGGTCCACAGCAGGTGGACAGCAAAAACAAAGCCAGAACTTATCTTTGTTGAAATGAACAGCAGAACAGAAGAGACCAGGTATGGATGAGAATCCTCCAAAAACAATGGACAACTGGCACTGACTAAAGGCTAAAGTAGGACTAAATAGCCCAGCCCAAATTGCAAAAAATAGAAACACCTGATAAATGCTGCGATCCAACTACCACAGCACTACCACTCATAACCACCGGAGGGAGCCCAAGAGCAGAATTCACAACACTAGTGTTTATTAATGATGTGAAGCAGCAGGATAAATTCTGAAATCTACAGGGCGATGCTTTCTGCTCAAATTCTACCAAATGCCGCAAAGTTGATTGGACGGAGCTTCACAGTAAGATGGACAATGACCCAAAACAACCCAGGCTTATTAAGGCAAAGAAGTGGAATATTCTTAAGATCTCAACCCCACTCTGCGCATTTCACAAGCTTAAGACAAAACCTAACCCCTACGTGACCTTGGGTTTTTCCATTTTTGACTTTTTGTTTTTTGCTCCCCTTCTTCCCAGAACCATAACTTTTTAAAATTTTTTCGTCAATATGTCCAGAAGAGGGCTTGTACGAGTTGTACTTTTGAACGACACCATTAGTTTTCCCTTATAGTGTACTGAAAAGCGGGAAAAAATTCAAAGTGCGGTGAAATTTCAATAATCGTGCAATTCCACAATTGTCTTTTTTTTTTTTTAACTAACCCTGTTCACTAAATGCTACAACTAATCTGCTATTATGATTCACCAGGTCATTATGAGTTTGTAAATACCAAACATAGTTTCTTTTTTAATTGGTAAAAAAAAAATCCAGTTTCTCAAGAAAAAAAAGTTGTCATATTCCGAGACCAGTAGCGTCTCCATTTTTTGTGAGACGGGTTATTTTTTGTGCGCCGAGCAGACATTTTTATTGATACAATTTAGGTGCAGATACGATCTTTTGATCTTCTGTTATTGAATTTTAATGCAATGTTGCAGCGACCAAAAAAAAAGTAATTCTGGCGTTTTGACTTTTTTTTTTCTTTCTACGCCGTTTACTGATCAGATTAATTATGTTTATATATTGATCGAGCAATTCTGAACTCGCTGATACCAAATATGTGTACGTTTATTTATTTTTAATTGTTTTATTTTGAATGGGGCGAATGAGGGGTGATTTTACCCTTTTACATTTTTAAAAAACTTTTTTTTTACTTTTCACTTGCTTTATGGGAGACTAGAAGCTGCGATCATCTGATTGCTTACTATACAGAGTGGGGCCGCTGCTCGGCTGCAGATCTAGCAGGGCTCAGAATGCTGAGCTGTATATAACCCACACCACTGATTATCCACTGTCTGTGTATATGGTATATTGACAAGTGCTGGGGGCATGGTTGGACTAGGAGACACGAGACATCTAGTCCTGTAGTAATAATCTCCTGCTGATAAAACACTGCTATTAAGTGACACATTGCTGGAATCAGGATCTCTGCCCCCACATCATGCTGCTTTCAGCTTAAATAGCAAGAATCCGATGACTGATTTCCCTGTAATGTGTGCAGGACTGTCTTGATTCTTGGGGAAAAAAGCTTCAGTTGTTGGATTTCATCTTATTCCATCCTCTTGTTGTCTGGGAAGTTAAGTTGTTGCCAGTGGTATCTTAGTTTACTCTCCTTTCCCTATTGAGAATGCATGCGTGTTCCGCCAAATCAAGCATACATGTTGAGGAGAGCATCAGATGAATGAAAGGATGGCCAACAGCTATTTTATTTTAAGCCAACCTGTCACTATGTCAAAAGTGGCTCTTATTTTATCCCCACTGCTCTCCTAAGTATCCATTTTTTTGTCAATCCGCAATACAGTTCCATAGATATTTTGTGCTCATTTTTTCTGGTCTTTACCAAGGAGATGTTACGCAGAGGATCCTCGGGGGCGTGACTTTAAGCTCCTCTGCATTGTTATGCTGTGTGCCACGCCCACTCAGTAAAGACAATAGAAATTAGCACTAAATAAAAAGGTCCATTTCTCTGGAATTTAAATAAACAACAAAACTGCATGCTCAGGGAAGAAGAAGGAATAAAATTAGAGCAAAAGCTATCAATTTTTGACTTGATGACACTTTAAAGTGCATGTCCAGCTTAAGATATTCTTCCTGAGTTTAGACCGTGACAACTTCAAGTGACAACTAAGTGGTTATCACCTTTTAGATGCCTACTCGTCTTATTTCCAAAAATCTCTGGATATAAATGGCATTTTAAATTACGTCATATTGAGCAAAAAAAAAAGAACATCCAGGATCTTCTCTTTCTGCTTCTTCTCAATGTCTCATTGTGACTTCTGTCAGTTCTCATTCAACTTTCATTAAAGTAAATCAACTTAAATCCTACGTGACATGATGTATCTCATTTCTAATCCCCCTGTCCTTCAGGGATTTCTTGTAATGTCCATCATCACTAGGAAGCGATCTTCAGTTAGGTGCGGATTTTTCCTTCAGAGTCCCCCCTCCCCCGAGGGTCCTCTCGGCCATGTGGACCCCCCGCCCCCCAGGTCAACACGTGACCGTGACTCCATGTCAGAATAAATCATCTTTCCTCGATCTCCACAGACTTTGTGATCTAATCCCGTGTAGCAGTAAGTAGATTTATCCGCATCTAAATATCATTCTACGCACACAAACAAGGGGATCACACGGACTGATGCCAAATCTGCTTTTGCTGAATTTATAACGGTGCTCTCTACATCAGTCACCAGTGAATTAAGCCAATAGTATTTACGAATGCCTATGTTATAGCAGAGCTCTCCAAATCCTCTCGTCAAATACTTAGCCATTAACATAAGTGTTTATGGATAATCGGAGTAGTGCCACGGGATAGGGACCTCGGCAATCACAAAAATGGGAACCAAGAGTTCTTCACTTCCCATTTAGATGGTGCTTTGCTCCGGTATATACACCGCTGCAACAGACGCAAACTAAGCCCTGCGGATAAGTGCTAAATGCTTGCCATCTTTTTACAATCTTTTTATGTTTGAACGGTCCTTATAAAATAGGTTGAACAAAGGTTGTCCCACTGCCATTTTGTTGAAGACACAAAAAGAGAACAGCGAGGTCAAAAATACTCTGTTGTAAAGAAGTCACAGTAAATGAGCAAGTGCTAGTCAAAAAACAAAAAAAAATACAGGGTATTTAGTTAATACTTTTTTTTGCAAAAAAATGTATATTAAGCTGCTCCACCAATCGCCAAGGTATACCCATAATAGAGCAGTCCTATCTAATGTATATAATCCCTATCTGATGTATTTAAAAACCTTACCATCTTTTTACAATCTTTTTATGTTTGAACGGTCCCTATAAAATAGGTTGAACAAAGGTTGTCCCACTGCCATTTTCTTGCAGCTCCGCCGCAGGTGAAGTCTAGCTTTGCATAGTGGCTATTTTCTAGAAATGAGCCGATCGATCCACGGAGGATCAAGTTCAAATCGAATTTCCTGAAATTAGAGCAGCACCATTTTCCTCAGTCACTGATGAAGCATCAGAGATCAGGCTAACATCATTCTGCATTGCCGCACAGTCCTCCTTGTACTGCCCTACAGCTGTGATGTCTTACGGATTATCATAACTTGCACAGTGGTGGTCAGTATCGGGGCCATCACAGATTAGCGGTTCTCAGTGGAGCACAGTTTGTACTACAGATTCGTTTTCCTTTGCCAGAGTCACTAAGTAAGTCTCTCTCTCCTGTAGAGTGTAAGCTCTTATGGTCAGCGAGGTCCTCTCTCTTTTGTAGAGTTTACGCTCTTATGGTCAGTGGGGTCTTCTCTCTCCTGTAGAGTGTAAGCTCTTATGGTCATCAGGATCCTCTCTCTCTCCTGTAGAGTGTAAGCTCTTAGGGTCAGCAGGATCCTCTCTCTCTCCTGTAGAGTGTAAGCTCTTATGATCAGCAGGATCCTCTCTCTCCTGTAGAGTGTAAGCTCTTGGGGTCAGCAGGGTCATCTCTCTCCTGTAGAGTGTAAGGTCTTATGGTCAGCAGGATCCTCTCTCTCTCCTGTAGAGTGTAAGGTCTTATGGTCAGCAGGATCCTCTCTCTCTCCTGTAGAGTATAAGCTCTTATGGTCAGCAGGGTCCTCTCTCTCCTGTAGAATGTAAGGTCCTGGGGTCAGCAGGGTCATCTCTCTCCCGTAGTGTGTAAGGTCTTATGGTCAGCAGGATCCTCTCTCCTGTAGAGTGTAAGCTCTTAGGGTCACCAGGATCCTCTCTCTCTCCTGTAGAGTGTAAAGTCTTATGGTCAGCAGGATCCTCTCTCTCTCCTGTAGAGTGTAAGCTCTTAGGGTCAGCAGGGTCCTCTCTCTCCTGTAGAGTGTAAGGTCTTATGGTCAGCCGGATCCTCTCTGTCTCCTGTAGAGTGTAAGGTCTTATGGTCAGCAGGATCCTCTCTCTCTCCTGTAGAGTATAAGCTCTTAGGGTCAGCAGGGTCATCTCTCTCCTGTAGAGTGTAAGGTCTTAGGGTCAGCAGGGTCATCTCTCCCGTAGAGTGTAAGGTCTTATGGTCAGCAGGATCCTCTCTCTCTCTCTCTCCTGTAGAGTGTAAGCTCTTATGGTTAGCGGGATCCTCTCTCTCTCCTGTAGAGTGTAAGCTCTTATGATCAGCAGGATCCTCTCTCTCCTGTAGAGTGTAAGCTCTTGGGGTCAGCAGGGTCATCTCTCTCCTGTAGAGTGTAAGGTCTTATGGTCAGCAGGATCCTCTCTCTCTCCTGTAGAGTGTAAGGTCTTATGGTCAGCAGGATCCTCTCTCTCTCCTGTAGAGTATAAGCTCTTATGGTCAGCAGGGTCCTCTCTCTCCTGTAGAATGTAAGGTCCTGGGGTCAGCAGGGTCATCTCTCTCCTATAGAGTGTAAGCTCTTATGGTCAGTGGGGTCCTCTCTCTCTCTCGTAGAGTCTAAGCTCTTATGGTCAGCGGGGTCCTCTCTCCTGTAGAGTCTAAGCTCTTATGATCAGCGGCATCCTCTCTCTCCTGTAGAGTGTAAGCTCTTATGGTCAGCGGGGTCCTCTCTCCTGTAGAATGTAAGCTCTTATGGTCAGCAGGGTCCTCTCTCTTTTGTAGAGTTTATGCCCTTATGGTCATCGGGATCTTCTCTCTCCTGTAGATTGTAAGCTCTTATGGTCAGCAGGATCCTCTCTCTCTCCTGTAGAGTGTAAGCTCTTAGGGTCAGCAGGGTCCTCTCTCTCCTGTAGAGTGTAAAGTCTTATGGTCAGCAGGATCCTATCTCTCTCCTGTAGAGTGTAAGGTCTTATGGTCAGCAGGATCCTCTCTCTCTCCTGTAGAGTATAAGCTTTTATGGTCAGCAGGGTCCTCTCTCTCTCCTGTAGAGTGTAAGCTCTTAGGGTCAGCAGGGTCATCTCTCTCCTGTAGAGTGTAAGGTCTTAGGGTCAGCAGGGTCATCTCTCTCCCGTAGTGTGTAAGGTCTTATGGTCAGCAGGATCCTCTCTCTCTCCTGTAGAGTGTAAGCTCTTAGGGTCAGCAGGATCCTCTCTCTCTCCTGTAGAGTGTAAGGTCTTATAGTCAGCAGGATCCTCTCTCTCCTGTAGAGTGTAAGGTCTTATGGTCAGCAGGGTCATCTCCCGTAGAGTGTAAGGTCTTATGGTCAGCAGGATCCTCTCTCTCTCCTGTAGAGTGTAAGCTCTTATGGTCAGTGGGGTCCTCTCTCTCTCTTGTAGAGTCTAAGCTCTTATGGTCAGTGGGGTCCTCTCTCTCTCCTGTAGAGTCTAAGCTCTTATGATCAGCGGCATCCTCTCTCTCCTGTAGAGTGTAAGCTCTTATGGTCAGGGGGGTCCTCTCTCTCCTGTACAGTGTAAGCTCTTATGGTCAGTGGGGTTCTCTCTCTCCTGTAGAGTGTAAGCTCTTATGGTCAGCGGGGTCCTCTCTCTCCTGTAGAGTGTAAGCTCTTATGGTCAGTGGGGTCCTCTCTCTCTCCTGTAGAGTGTAAGCTCTTATGATCAGCGGCATCCTCTCTCTCCTGTAGAGTGTAAGCTCTTATGGTCAGTGGGGTCCTCTCTCTCCTGTAGAGTGTAAGCTCTTATGGTCAGCGGGGTCCTCTCTCCTGTAGAGTGTAAGCTCTTATGGTCAGCGGGGTCCTCTCTCTGTCCTGTAGAGTGTAAGCTCTTATGATCAGTGGGGTCCTCTCTCTCCTGTAGAGTGTAAGCTCTTATGGTCAGCGGGGTCCTCTCTCCTGTAGAGTGTAAGCTCTTATGGTCAGCAGGGTCCTCTCTCTTTTGTAGAGTTTATGCCCTTATGGTCAGCGGGATCTTCTCTCTCCTGTAGATTGTAACCTCTCCCCCACGTGTAATTTTACATTTTTATTTTTTCGTATTGAAATTCACCTTAATGTATTCACCGTAAATCTAAATTTTTGGGAAAATTCAGCAAAGTCTGTGAATTCAAATTTCAAAAATCCTCTCATCTCTACTATATATGCATTCCTGCTTCATGACATACTATTACATCATGGAGCAAATGTAGGTGTATGAAGTGAGTTATGGAGCTGAATCTGGTGTCGGCTGTGTTATACAGCTGGCACCTTCTCTAACAGGAGCGATCAGAAGTAGGATGGGGAATATTACCCTTATAGCAGTGTTAGCAGTAGCTCCCCTCCCATAACAGTGTGTCATCAACACAGTTTTTGCCCTCTAAAACCTAGGTGCATCTTATAGTCCGAAAAACACGGTAATCCCACCTAAATTAAAACTCTTGGCAGTCAGATAATTGGTAGATCTGCAGCAGATGAAACAGTTTTTAATCAAAACTGCAGCAATCACTAAAGCAACTGATACATCACTGAAATCAGGGTCTCTGTCCCCACATTTTGCTGCTCTCAGATGGGGTACAAAAACCTAGTGACTGTTTTTTTTTTTTAATTTAATGTTCCCTCCCCACGCCACAAAAGAAGACATTTAGCAGAGTATCTACATATTGAAAAGGGGACATGTAGCTCTGAATACTGCAGAATTGTGAATATAGCTCTGGAATGTAAAACAGGCAGTAATTTAGGATCAATACAAGATAAGTAATGGAATGTTTGTTGACTTTTATTCATCTTTATGTATTTTTGTACTATATTCTAGATGCTTTTTATGTGCCACTTTTGCTAAGTGGTTTAGAATTTTTTTATGACTCAGATTACGAGTGGGTCGGGCTTGTGTAGGCGGAGTAAAATAACGGGAAGGATGCGTGACCGAAACCTTTTTAGATTCCAGTTGTAAAATTCTATTTTAATATTGTTGGTAAAATAGAAGAAATGATTTATAGATCGGGAAAGGATTCCTATAATTAAGTGCTGTGACATCAATTCTAATCTTGTAGGAGAAAGTCATTTATAGCGAACATTATGGCACTCCGGGATAGGAGTCACCTTGAGACAACATAGGAGTCTTGTAACTCTCATCTGCCTAGGGAAAAAGTAATGAGCTTAACGAGCCTGATAAATAATGGAACTTCCGCTGAGCCCGCCGTCCACTGTTGGAGAAGAATAGTTAATAAAGTTGTTTAAAGAAAAACTCGTATTTCAATTTGAGGATTAAGGTTTATTATTGGGCAAGTGCATTAAGGAAATGAGGTCATGTTCCATCCCGAGCCGGGGAGAAATCGTGCATTTGGATGCATGACGTTGTGCAAGCCAAGGGAATATATATACTAATTTAACTTTAATTATCCTGAATGTGAGCGCGGCTGAACTTACCTGAGACTCTATATCAAATATTCATTATAGTGTTTTATAGATACTTGCCTTAGTACCACGGGGGAATTAAAGATGACTACTTTTATTTTTTTTAACGTTTAGGTTAACCATATAAAAAAATATATATTCCTGCTTTCTACAAGAAACAGCGCCACTTTTGTCCACAGGCTGTAGGTGGTACTGCAGCTCAGTTGACAATAATTGGGGATCGACTGCAATACTATAAAACCTGTGTAAAGGAGTGGCACTGTATGTGAAAAAGAGCCGTTGCATCTAAATAATCTCATACAAACCCTTCAAACATCATGCTATCACTCAAAGGGGTGGTCGGAAACCAAAGTTGAATTTCACACTAAATGTCTAATGTAGTAGTCTAATGACTTTTCTAATATACTTCAATTAATAGTTAACTCTCTCTATCTTCCTGCAAATTTTTTCTCCACTTCCGCCCCGATGACATTTTGATTGAGAGCATGCTGGGATAGTCAAATAGGACATCATGCTGAGGTTGCAGTCACTTCCCCACCCTGAAATCAATCATCATCAGTGACGTCCCCTTTTCAGGGTAGCAACATCCGTTTTGGGAACTGGGTTGGTCTCTGCTCTCCCTTCTTGCCGCATTCTTTCCTTTTCAGTGTACACTGACAGTGCACTCTTTTACAGGATTGTCACTTCTCCTGGCAAAGGAGCGCACTGTCACTGCACATTCAAAAGAATTAGAATTGACATCCAGTGCATGCTTAGTAGAGAAGGGACTAGACTAGACCCTGAAGCGGCAGTCACTGATGATGCTTTATTTCAGGGTGGGGAAAACATATGGGACAGTGACTGCAGATGGCCATTATTTTACTGAATTCTGAGAGCCTGGAGCAGGGTTTCAAAAAATCCAAGACTCATCTCTCTTCAGGTCTCCTCTATATCTTTACAAATGCCAAGCAGTTCTCTGATCATACCCTGTGTCTTCTCTCTTCTGTCTTTTTGGCCTTATGGGCTGCCTTTCTCTATGTTAGGCTAGGATCACACCACCAAATATTCTCTCATCTGAGAAAATTGGGCCTCTTATGCTAATCACACCCTGATCAGAGTTTGATCAGAGGGTAGTCCAATTATCTTGGATGTGGAGAATAGGTAAAAATAAAATCACAATCCTCTCCATTCAATTCATGGTCCCATAGACATGAGAGGCCGAGTGCAATCTGATAATCGTGCACGCTGCGATTTTTTTTTCTTCGAACAGACTTGGTCCAAGTAAAAAGAAAATTGGATTTGTGCACGGCCCCATAGAATAACATAGGGAGAAGTGCTCTGTGTCAAAATGATTTTTACAGTCATGTGCGTGAGCCCTTCTAGACATGGTGGTGTGAGACTAAGTGAAGAACCGCATCTCTGGCGGCTCAAAAGACGACAGAAAACATAGGAGCCATTTCAAGGACCAGTGGTAGCAGGGAGGTATGAGTAGGGCTGAGGAGAGGTCAGTATAAGAGGTTTTGGGGGTTTTATTCTTTGTCACCTTGCTGGCAGATTCGATGCGTATGGAATTACTTAAACGTGTATCAAAATTTCCAGCTGATTATGAGCAAATCTGCTGAGTTCAGTTTTTTTAGAAGATTCACCCCATCTTAAGTGTTTATGCTAGACTCTTCTCTTGTGGTTTTGGATTGTCCCAGCAAAATCAAGACTGTTGGCAAGAATGTGGATAGAATAGGAAATCTTCTTTACCACATATTGATGTTATGTTTGAAAACTATAAGACAGGGGTGTCAAACTGCATTCCTCGAGGGCTGCAAACAGGTCATGTTTTCAGGATTTCCTTGCATTGCACAGGTGATAATTTAATCACCTGCAGAGAATGATTCCAGCACCTTGTGCAATGCTAAGGAAATCTTGAAAACACGCATGGTTTGAGGCCCTCGAGGAATGCAGTTTGACATCCAGTAGAAACCATGGCCGACCGACCACTGACTACGAAAATTTATCATTTTTCAGGTTGGCCGTGGATCCCTCTCGTGATGCTTAGCTGCCTGTACTGTTACGCTCAGGTGGGAATTGAATGGAATCTGTTCCTGTACCCGAAAAACAAATTCAAGTTTCCGCTCTGTTCGAGGAAAATGTCAGACAAGTGAAGACCTCACACCACAACTTACACACAAATCACCGGATCTTCAGGATGCCTAGAGGTGGAATCCAGCGCCAGTATTGTACAGATGCACAGCCTTCATTGTTATTTCTTATTTTTTGTAATAAAATTATTTTCTTTTTTACTATTCATGTTTCTACTGGATTAGTTTATGCTAATTTTTTTACTGTTTTTCAGAAATACCTTTAAGGGAACCTGTCAGGTTGGATAACTCTGTTACCCAGCAGATGTAGGGTTAATCTGTAGGCTAATAGTGTTAGGGAGTAGTGATGAGCGAACAATAAGGTGTTATCGGAGCATGCTCGGGTGCTAACCGGGTGTCTTCAGGGTGCCCGAAAATTATATTCAAATTCCCACGGCCGTATAACAAAGACGACGATCGCAGTGCACGGACTGTCCGGCGGCTCTCCTCACCCGAGCCTGACAGCTGCATTGAAATATACGCTGTCACCCTCAGGTCAGGAAAGCCGCCGGCCAGTCCGTGCAGCGCGATGCGATCATCGTCCATGTTATAGGGCCGTCCGACTGCTCCCTAACAGGAATGTCTGCGCAGCCACAGTCATCGCTCACTGCACTGAGAGCAGCCGCCGTAAGAACATCTCAGCACTGACTTACAGCCGCTCTCTACTTTCTGCTTGACCACTGCAGCCAAACACTGACAAATAAATGGAAAACCTTCGGCACTGGAAAAATTAAAAATAGGATAAAGTGAATCCAAAAACTAATTTATTTATAAATTCAAGCCAACAGGTGATGAACAGAAAATCAACCCAACGTTTCGGCTAAATAGCCTTTTTCAGGGCTATATGATGGGATGATTTCCTGACATGTGACCACTGCAGACAACCACTGGCATCAGGAAGTAGAGACCGACTGGGTATTCGGAGAATTGGAAATCGGTGAGGTGAGAATGCCTTTATTTTTTTGTACACCAGTTGGCGCTGTTTAGTGGGCTGGTGCCAATGTAGGCCATGTTCACACTATCAGTATTTGGTCAGTATTTTACATACATGTCACCACTTCTGTATTTATCACCCACTGCTGGTTTTCTCTTACAAATACTGATGTAAAATGCTGACCAAATACTGCTTGTGTGAACGTGGCCTTAAGATAACATTCAGATCCAAGAAGTATCATTTCTCCTTGCGGAGAGTGACATGTTAAGCATGTCGAGATGAGGAGACTTAAAGCCGATTCTGGTTTGGCTTTTACCCTAAGTCATATGACAAGGCTCGTTAAAGGGTCGACATTGACTGTTAGGATTGCTACTTCCAATCGGTGGCACTAGAATTCTAATCCTCTTCCTCTCTGAAGAGACAATTTGCAGCTCCATTAGACCGTTGCCTCTCACTCTGCCAAAACCAGATCTCCACTTTGCACTGACGAGGGGCAGTACCCTGAAACACAGTGTCTGCAAATTGAGATTCTGGTTTGGCTATTATCCTAAGTCATGTGACAAGGCTCGTTAAAGGGTCAACATTGACTTGTAGGATCGCTACCTTCCAATAGGTGGCACTAGAGTTCTAGCTCTCTCCCTCTCTCAAGAGACAATTTGCATAATTAGAAAAACTCTTACTTACGGAATATTATAGAAAGTTTACCATCCAAACTATTACAAGTCTCATCAAAATGCCTCTTCTGTAAAATATTTTTCCCGAAAAAGCAATTCATCCGTTATTAAAAATGTATCTAGAAACTGAAAAACCGGCGCAGGAAACATTCACTTTGGTGATAAAAGACAATAATATAATGTGCGCATCCCTGACATTTACATACATTTACTCAATAAAAGCAATTTATTTATTTAAAAGTAGATTTTTCCATGAAGCGGCCGCCGGCGACCTTGTAATTAGCAGATAACGTTCTCCAGGCACACGGCAAATCCAGCTGATAATGTATAAAGCTCGTAATATAAATGTAGCTTTTATGGAAAGAGGAGAAGAAGAGAAGGGTTTTTTTCACTCTTTACCTGAACTGACTGTTATGTAAAGTGTATTTAACCCCCTGTTCGTTCATTGATTCTAAATGAGCCACTTCTACTGCATCCATTATGGAAACGCAAGGCGACTTCCTTCCAGAAACAGCACCACACCTGTCAGTGGGTCAAACCTGGTATTGCAAGCCAGCTCCATGCAAGTGAATAATGGTCAGCTGTAATACCACTGGCAACCTGTAGACAGATGTGGCGCTGTTACTAAAGATAAAGGGGTTATTCCCGTTTCGTAATTGTTGAATTACTCCTTACAGCAAAAATTGTAATAGACCAAAAATAACTATACTGCGTTAAATACAAAAATATAACATTTATTAAATAGATTAAATATAGAGAAAAAAACGAATACACAATTCCTAAAGAAAAAAGCGTTACACAGTCCCACAATGGCATTGTATCATATCAGTTAAGAAAGTATAAACTACACTAAAAAAGCAGTAAAAGTGCAATAGTAAATAAACACAACACCAAACTGTAGGAATCCATGAATATAATGTAAATAAAGAAATGCCTGAAACCAAGATATCAGACGATAATGTCATATATACACATTTGTATGAAACTAATCCAGGGTAAAAAAAAAAGTGTTTAGTCGAAGCAGTATTGAAACTACCATGAACACACCATGTCAAAGAGGACAATTATAATATTACCCACCGTACCACAGTTAGCGTATGACCCACACTGACCAGGACCTTTCTAGGCGTTTCGCGTATGGCTTTGTCAGGTGGGCGAAACAAAGTTACAAACTGCACTGTGCTCTTATTCCTTGAGTCCCCGCCACTGCTCCCAGTGTCTGGCACCGGCTGTGGGGCTGGTGTCACTTCAATGGCGCGGCAGCCAATCAATGAGCTCTGATTAATGCGTTCTGTCTATATTGGCGGAGTACCGGAGCTTACGGATTGGCTACAGGAGATGTCCAGGATGCCAGAAAGTAGTAAGAAGTTCACAGTGTTCGTGGCCTCCGTGACGTGGGTAGTAACCTCATGGCGCCTACTGATCAGAAGAGGTTCCCAAGAAGTCGACCAGTATAAAGAAGTTCACAGTGTTCGTGGCCTCCGTGACGTGGGTAGTAACCTCATGGCGCCTACTGATCAGAAGAGGTTCCCAAGAAGTCGACCAGTATAAAGACGTTCACAGTGTTTGTGGCCTCCGTGACGTGGGTAGTAACCTCATGGCGCCTACTGATCAGAAGAGGTCCCCAAGAAGTCGACCAGTATAAAGAAGTTCACAGTGTTCGTGGCCTCCGTGACGTGGGTAGTAACCTCATGGCGCCTACTGATCAGAAGAGGTTCCCAAGAAGTCGACCAGTATAAAGACATTCACAGTGTTCGTGGCCTCCGTGACGTGGGTAGTAACCTCATGGCGCCTACTGATCAGAAGAGGTTCCCAAGAAGTCGACCAGTATAAAGACATTCACAGTGTTCGTGGCCTCCGTGACGTGGGTAGTAACCTCATGGCGCCTACTGATCAGAAGAGGTTCCTAAGAAGTCGACCAGTATAAAGAAGTTCACAGTGTTCGTGGCCTCCGTGACGTGGGTAGTAACTTCATGGCGCCTACTGATCAGAAGAGGTTCCCAAGAAGTCGACCAGTATAAAGAAGTTCACAGTGTTCGTGGCCTCCGTGACGTGGGTAGTAACCTCATGGCGCCTACTGATCAGAAGAGGTTCCCAAGAAGTCGACCAGTATAAAGACGTTCACAGTGTTCGTGGCCTCCGGGACATGGGTAGTAACCTCATGGCGCCTACTGATCAGAAGAGGTTCCCAAGAAGTCGACCAGTATAAAGACGTTCACAGTGTTCGTGGCCTCCGGGACATGGGTAGTAACCTCCTGGCGCCTACTGATCAGAAGAGGTTCCCAAGAAGTCGACCAGTATAAAGACGTTCACAGTGTTCGTGGCCTCCGGGACATGGGTAGTAACCTCATGGCGCCTACTGATCAGAAGAGGTTCCCAAGAAGTCGACCAGTATAAAGACGTTCACAGTGTTCGTGGCCTCCGGGACATGGGTAGTAACCTCATGGCGCCTACTGATCAGAAGAGGTTCCCAAGAAGTCGACCAGTATAAAGACGTTCACAGTGTTCGTGGCCTCCGTGACGTGGGTAGTAACCTCATGGCGCCTACTGATCAGAAGAGGTTCCCAAGAAGTCGACCAGTATAAAGACGTTCACAGTGTTCGTGGCCTCCGTGACGTGGGTAGTAACCTCATGGCGCCTACTGATCAGAAGAGGTTCCCAAGAAGTCGACCAGTATAAAGACATTCACAGTGTTCGTGGCCTCCGTGACGTGGGTAGTAACCTCATGGCGCTTACTGATCAGAAGAGGTTCCCAAGAAGTCGACCAGTATAAAGACGTTCACAGTGTTCGTGGCCTCCGTGACGTGGGTAGTAACCTCATGGCACCTACTGATCAGAAGAGGTTCCCAAGAAGTCGACCAGTATAAAGAAGTTCACAGTGTTCGTGGCCTCCGTGACGTGGGTAGTAACCTCATGGCGCCTACTGATCAGAAGAGGTTCCCAAGAAGTCGACCAGTATAAAGAAGTTCACAGTGTTTGTGGCCTCCATGACGTGGGTAGTAACCTCCTGGCGCCTACTGATCAGAAGAGGTTCCCAAGAAGTCGACCAGTATAAAGACGTTCACAGTGTTCGTGGCCTCCAGGACATGGGTAGTAACCTCATGGCGCCTACTGATCAGAAGAGGTTCCCAAGAAGTCGACCAGTATAAAGACGTTCACAGTGTTCGTGGCCTCCGGGACATGGGTAGTAACCTCATGGCGCCTACTGATCAGAAGAGGTTCCCAAGAAGTCGACCAGTATAAAGACGTTCACAGTGTTCGTGGCCTCCGTGACGTGGGTAGTAACCTCATGGCGCCTACTGATCAGAAGAGGTTCCCAAGAAGTTGACCAGTATAAAGACGTTCACAGTGTTCGTGGCCTCCGTGACGTGGGTAGTAACCTCATGGCGCCTACTGATCAGAAGAGGTTCCCAAGAAGTCGACCAGTATAAAGACATTCACAGTGTTCGTGGCCTCCGTGACGTGGGTAGTAACCTCATGGCGCTTACTGATCAGAAGAGGTTCCCAAGAAGTCGACCAGTATAAAGACGTTCACAGTGTTCGTGGCCTCCGTGACGTGGGTAGTAACCTCATGGCGCCTACTGATCAGAAGAGGTTCCCAAGAAGTCGACCAGTATAAAGAAGTTCACAGTGTTCGTGGCCTCCGTGACGTGGGTAGTAACCTCATGGCGCCTACTGATCAGAAGAGGTTCCCAAGAAGTCGACCAGTATAAAGAAGTTCACAGTGCTCTCGTCCGTGACGGCTACGGCTGTGCCCGCAATTCGCAGACCCGGCGCTGTATATTCACGCTATATTACATTTCTTCATTTGTTGTACTGTCGCTAGGGAAATATACATTTCGTGGGGAAATATCTAATTGCTTAATATAATCTTCACAGCTGGAATTTCTATAATTTATCTGTAAATTTCGTGGTAGATTTCTTTAGGGAACCAATAATCACAATGAAAGTAATTTTAGATGGAGGCTCCATGAATGTTCCTATATTTTATGGTGGAAGAATGCAGTCACCGGGCTGCTGATTCATGGGATTGTGCTGGGATTACATATTGTTCTATGGGAATATATACAGTAAGTTACGTACCTTATCCTGAGATATCAATCACGATTCCGACCTCGTTAAAAGAATTTTCCGGGAAATCTTTTACAAACTGCTGAGAACGATAAAAATAACATTAGAAAATGAAGGAACGCTCTCCTTACCGATTCGGGGCCCCTGGATGATGTGGGAAGTCACCGCTGTAGCCAATCACTAAGGTTTCTAGGTGTAAGTGTGACCTCCGCACTTCCCGACCCTGAATCCGATTGTCCTCCCGTGGGATGCGCTGGAGAAACGAGTCCAAACCATGAAGGTTGCACCTCACAATTTACAGGATATCATCAGAAATCAGCTCTCAATGTTGAATGTACATTTTTATTAAAAAAAATGTAGAAATTCCAGGGTCTATAGTAACCGCTTCATGACTGGGAAATTTTCCAATTTTCAGCTTTTATTTTCTTATTCCCCTTTTTCCAAAATTTGCAGGATGAATTTACCACGTAATATGCTAAAAACTGTGGGAAAAAAATCCAAGTGAGGTAAAATGATGAGAACATTTTTTTTAAAGGGAAAAAAGTGATGAAAGTTAAATTTTTTATTTATTTTCAGCTTTTTTTTATTTATTTTTTTTTACTTAATTTTTTTAGTCCTTTTTAGGGGACTTGAACTTGTAATCATTTGATCGATTATACTATATACCACAATTACACAGTATCGCGGTGTATAGTGACAATTATGTTATCCTATGAAGTCCACCCACAAGGTGGGCTTCTAGGGGGAACAAGGTGGCACTTTCGGGGGGCCTTCAGCAGACCCCCGGCTGCAATTACAACCCATTCGTTCCCCACGATGGCTTCCCAGGCAGCCCACGGGAGCTGGTGCACGTGCATATCAACAATCGCACCATTTCACTGCTGCTGTCGGAACTTAACACTGACATTTAAATAGTTAACATGCTGCAGTCGAGCTCGCTCCTGCCGCTGCTATCTGCCAGAGTCCCACTTTGTAACATAGTGATCTCCACACACCCGGTGCCACCAAATGCGAGATGTGGTCTTCAGTGTATTAAAAAATGAAAGTAATCTTGCAATGTTCCACTGACTACGACGCCTAATACTTTATAAATAATTCCTGTTCTTTTTGGGCAGCCACATGGATATAAAGTATGCTGCAATAGACAGGCTTTGGCCCTATTGACTGAAATATAAGTTTTTTTTCTGCTTTGATCTAGGCAAAGGTCATTGTACAGGAGGAGGAGGTGAGCTGTGGCATCTATTGTGAATGGTGGATCCTGTGTTACCTACTGTATATAGAGGTGTTATCAGTAATTGTACAGGAGGAGAAGGTGAGCTGTGACATCTAGGGTTGAGCGACCTTTACTTTTATAGGATCGGGTCGGGTTTCACGAAACCCGACTTTTTCAAAAGTCGGGTCGAGTGAAATCGGCCGATCCTATAAAAAAGTCGGGGTCGGGGTCGGCCGAAACTCGAAACCCAATGCAGTGCATTGGGTTTCCATGGTTCCCAGGGTCTGAAGGAGCGGAAACTCTCCTTCAGGCCCTGCGATCCATAAATTAGTGTAAAATAAAGAATTAAAATAAAAAATATCGCAATACTTACCCTCTGACACGCCCTGGTACTAACCGGGAACCTTCCTTCCTTAGAATCAGCCTTCCAGGACCTTGCGGTGACGTCGCGGTGACGTCGCGGCTTGTGATTGGCCGCGCGGCCGCCCATGTGACCGCTCGCGCGACCAATCACAAGCCGCGACGTCACCGCGACGTCACCGAAGGTCCTGGAAGGGCTGATTCTTAGGAAGGAAGGCTGCCGGAAAGAAGCAGGGCGCGTCCGAGGGTGAGTATATTCCTATTAGGTATATAATATTCCTATTAGGTATATACTCACCCTCGGACGCGCCCTGCTTCTTTCCGGCAGCCTTCCTTCCTAAGAATCAGCCCTTCCAGGACCTTCGGTGACGTCTCGGTGACGTCGCGGCTTGTGATTGGTCGCGCGAGCGGTCACATGGGCGGCCGCGCGGCCAATCACAAGCCGCGACGTCACCGCGACGTCACCGCAAGGTCCTGGAAGGCTGATTCTAAGGAAGGAAGGTTCCCGGTTAGTACCAGGGCGCGTCAGAGTGTAAGTATTGCGATATTTTTTATTTTAATTCTTTATTTTACACTTAAATCTGAATTCCGATACCAATTCCCGATATCTTAAACATATTCCGATTCCCGATATCGGAATTCCGATTCTAGATTCAAAAGATCGCCGACTTCATGGCCGACCCCACACAGGGGTCGGGTCGGGTTTCATGAAACCCGACCTTGCCAAAAGTCGGCGACTTTTGAATATTTTCGACCCGTTTCGCTCAACCCTAGTGACATCTATTGTGAATGGTGGATCCTGTGTTATCTACTGTATATAGAGGTGTTATCAGTCATTGTACAGGAGAGAGGAGGTGAGCTGTGAGATCACCTATTGTGAATGATGGATCCTGTGTTATCTACTGTATATAGAGGTGTTATCAGTCATTGTGCAGGAGAGAGGAGGTGAGCTGTGAGATCACCTATTGTGAATGATGGATCCTGTGTTATCTACTGTATATAGAGGTGTTATCAGTCATTGTACAGGAGGAGGAGGTGAGCTGTGACATCACCTATTGTGAATGGTGGATCCTGTGTTATCTACTGTATAGAGAGGTGTTATCAGTCCTTGTACAGGAGGAGGAGGTGAGCTGTGACATCACCTATTGTGGATGGTGGATCCTGTGTTATCTACTGTATATAGAGGTGTAATCAGTCATTGTACAGGAGGAGGAGGTGAGCTGTGACATCACCTATTGTCAATGATGGATCCTGTATTATCTACTGTATATAGATGTGTTATCAGTCATTGTACAGGAGGAGGAGGTGAGCTGTGATATCACCTATTGTGAATGGTGGATCCTGTATTATCTACTGTATATAGAGGTGTTATCAGTCATTGTACAGGAGGAGGAGGTGAGCTGTGACATCTATTGTGAATGGTGGATCCTGTGTTATCTACTGTATATAGAGGTGTTATCAGTCATTGTACAGGAGAGGAGGTGAGCTGTGACATCACCTATTGTGAATGATGGATCCTGTGTTATCTACTGTATATAGAGGTGTTATCAGTCATTGTACAGGAGGAGGAGGTGAGCTGTGACATCACCTATTGTGAATGGTGGATCCTGTATTATCTACTGTATATAGAGGTGTTATCAGTCATTGTACAGGAGGAGGAGGTGAGCTGTGACATCACCTATTGTGAATGGTGGATCCTGTTATGATCTGGTGGCCTAGGAGCAGCATGAGACAGACTCTGGAGAAAGTGGTCCCTGTACTGACCGCAATCCCTGAACTAGCAGCGCAACCAGAAGTAGCCGTGGGGGGTACCTAACACTCCCTAGACCCCTCGGCACAGCCTAAGATCTAACTACCCCTAAAGGCAGAAACAGGAAACCTATCTTGCTTCAGAGAAAATCGCCAAAGGATAGATAGCCCCCCACAAATATTGACTGTGAGAGGAGAGGGAAATAACATATGCAGATATGAAATCAGATTTTAGCATAGGAGGCCATACTAGCTAAAAAGAAAGAAAAGAACAGAGTACTATGCGGTCAGTACAAAAACACTAGAAAATATCCACCGCAGAAAATACGGATCACCACATCTGACTAAAGACATGGGGGGTATATCTGCATCTCCAGAGAAATATCTAGGCTGCAAAAAATCCTTCACAGACTAAGCTGGACAAAACAAAAACATGAAAAATGCACAGAACTATAAAGTCCACTGCAGGTGGACAGAAAAAACCAAGCAGGACTTATCTTAGTAGAAAAGCACAGCAAACTGGAGGGACCAGCAGGGAAGTGAATCCTTCCAGAACAATGGACAAATGGCACTGACTAAAGGATCCTGCAAAGCTATATACCCCAGTCAGTTTTGCAATTAGTAGATACACCTGTACACTCCTGCAGTCCAGGCACAACTGCATTACCCTCTACAACCACCGGAGGGAGCCCAAAAGCTGAATTCACAACAGGATCCTGTGTTATCCTGTGACATCACCCATTGTGAATGGTGGATCCTGCGTTATCTACTGTATATAGAGGTGTTATCAGTCATTGTACAGGAGGAGGAGGTGAGCTGTGATATCACCTATTGTGAATGGTGGATCCTGTATTATCTACTGTATATAGAGGTGTTATCAGTCATTGTACAGGAGGAGGAGGTGAGCTGTGACATCACCTATTGTGAATGATGGATCCTGTATTATCTACTGTATATAGATGTGTTATCGGTCATTGTACAGGAGGAGGAGGTGAGCTGTGATATCACCTATTGTGAAAGGTGGATCTGTTATCTACTGTATATAGAGGTATTAATTTTCAGAGTATTGCTGTCTGATTATAATTAAATTCCTGTAAAATGCCATCTTGTGAGTTTAATAATTGGCCTAGTGAAATTGAAAGATTTTTAAAATTTTAAACACTGACAAAAAGAAAAAGTTTTTTTGTTAAAATTAAAAAAAGTACATCTAATATATAATTGCCTAGAATACTACTTCCTGCAATTTGTGCCAACTTCCGTGGCTTTGTCCGGAGCTAATGTCCGGAGCTAATGTCCGGAGCTAATGTCCGGAGCTAATGTCCGGAGATAAGTGACGTCAACAGTGTCCAGTGTCTGATTGGTTGCCGCCTGCTGCGAGCGACCAATCAGAAACGTGCCGTACTGTGACACACTCCGCCCGCCATTTTGGTGTGATTTTTGAATTTTTACCTCACAGCAAGTTTCTACTGCGTGGAGGCGGGCCCAGTGACGTTGCTCTTCAAGCTCCTGCCGAATTTCGTCAAAAAAATGATAATACCATTTACCAAAACTATATATATTTAGTTGTGAAGTGGTTCAGTGACATTTTCACACCAATTTTGAACTTTTGTTTGGTGTTTTCTCCATATACTGCCTATTATTTTTGTTCTTTCTTACTATTATTTATTAATTGTATTATTCTTACATTTGAATAAATAAAGTATATATGGATTCTAGACTCCCGATTCTTTAGAATCGGGCTGCCATCTAGTTTAACATAAATCCTGATTACAGTTTTTTTCTGATTCCACCTTTCCTTTATAAAAAATGTCTGCAAACGTCTTGGTTCCAGATATCACAGGACAGGCAGTCACTGTACTGATGTGTTTAGCCAACACTGTGATTCTCCACGTACAGATTTGAGGACGTGCTGAAGTTGTCTAGATAATGTCACTTTTTATCGTATTACACTGAACTACGTCCTTCAGATGTTTCGCTGTTGTCATGAACACATAAGTGAATCCTTCAAACTCTTGTGGATTTATTTCTGTGCACAAAACACTCCGAGAAGTGTGAAAAGTTCAACCTCTGGGGACACGAAGTTTTCTGAAATGGCGGGTAGCGCAGCATGCTGATGAGACTGACGGACGCTGTTCTACATGTTAGATATAAAAGTAATATTAACTTCTAAGGAAAGCAATGTATATCCTAACTGGGCAGAATAAATGTTCTAGGTGCTACATTGCTCTCTACTGAGTACCATCAGTAAGAGCTATAAATCTGTCAGTAGTCCCTTGTTGTTTCGCCAATCCTGCTTCTGAACAAATTTATCTTCTTGTAATTTTTCTATTGAAAAGAGATTGTCAGGATCTTAAAGTTATAAACTATTGTAAAGGTTACTTTTCCAGTTAGAAATCAGAGCGAAAGGGAATTAATGGGAATTTCACTGAGGTCTAAGAAGTGACATTTCTCCCTGTGGAGAGTGACATACCGGCTGTGGCATGCCAATGTAAGGAGGCTTATTCACCGTGCAATGCCCCTCTGGGAAATTTAATATGCAAATTGCCTCTTCAGAGAGAAAGAAGACTTCAACTCTACACTCCCTGACAAAAGTTATTTCGCTTATCCATGTTATGTAAATAAAAGCTTATAACCTGACGTTAACTATGTTACTATGTTAAATTCATCCATTGGTTGTATAAATTATGCTTTTGAAAGCTGAAACCCTCCAAAATGTGGTTTAGGTTCAGAAAATAAATTGGCATCAATGCAGAAGTATTGATCAGTTAATGGACACAGAATGGTCAGATTTTGGCAAGACAAAAGTTTTGTTGCCTGGTCATATAATGCACCCAATCCCAGTTTACATCCTCACCTGTACTCAGTAAATGATCGGTTAATTAGTGTGTGTGTGTATAAAAAGAAACCCAGCACCCCAGACCTTCACATGAACTGCAACTTGAGCTCTGACAACATGCCAAAAATCCACCCTGCGACCAAAGCCTGGATTATCAAGAGGCTGAAGACCAGATCCACTGCAGAGGTGGCTGGCACCTTTAATGTGTCTCAGCGTCAAGGACAAAGAATTAAATAAAGATTTGATGAGACTGGAGATGTGTTTGACAAGCCCAGGTCCGGCAGTCCCCGCAAGACAACTGCTCAGGAGGAACGTTTGTTGGTTACAAAATCCAAAGCAAGCCCCTCTTCCACTGCAGCAGAGCTCCAACAGGCCTGGTCACCTCAAGTCTCTGTGTCAACTAGAACAGTTTGTAGGATTCTGTCTCGAAATGGCCTCCATGGTCGAATCAGTGCCCAGAAGCCAGCACTAAACAGGCAAACGAAAAAACGCGTGGCATTTGCAAAGTCCCACAGCCTGCTAAACAGATGGACGCTGGAAAAGTGGCAGAAGGTGGATTTCTCTGAAGAATCTTCAGTAGAATTACACCACAGCTGCCGCAAATACTGCAGGAGACGTACTGGAGCCCGTATGGATCCAATATACACCCAGAAAACAGTTACATTTGGTGGTGGAAAGATCATGGTCTGGGGTTACATTCAGTATGGCGGTGTGCAAAACATTTGCAAGGTGGAAGGCAATATCAATAGCCTAAAATATCAAGAAGTATTAGCTACCTCTTATATTCCAAATCATAAAAGGGTCAAATTCTGCAGGAGGATGGTGCCACATCTCATACATCCATCTCTACAACAATGTTCCTCCAGGCAAAAAAGGTCAAGGTGCTCAAGGACTGGAGAGCCCAGTCACCAGACATGAACATCATTGAGCATGTTTGGGGTAGGATGAAAGAGGAAGCTTGGAAGACAAAACCAAAGAATCTAGATGAACTCTGGGAGACATGTAAGACTGCATTCTTTGCTATTCCTGATGACTTCATTAATAAATTGTATGAATCATTGTTGAACCGCATGGATGCAGTCCTTCAAGCTCATGGAAGTCACACAAAATATTAAATATGACTCTAATAGCACCACAACTTCATTTACCAATGTTATGCAACATATATTTGTATTTTAGGTTAATTATTTGTTTGAATATCACATTACTTTCTGTGGGAGACAAAACTTTTGTCTTGACAAAATCTGACCATTCTGTGTCCATTAAATTATCAATATTTGTTCATTGATGCCAATTTATTTTCTTAACCTAAACCACATTTCGGAGGGTTTCAGCTTTCAAAAGAATAATTTATACAACCAATGGATGAATTTAACGTCCGGTTATAAGCTTTTATTTACATAACATGGATAAGCGACATAACTTCTGTCAGGGAGTGTATAGCGCCACCTGTTGGAAGCAGCGATCCTACAAGTCAATATTGACCCTTTAACAAATTTCACATATTTGAAAACAAATCCCAATGGCAAAAGACAATACACCGAGCACCAGATCCGAGATAATTGATTGCTCGGCCCAACACTTTGGTGCAGATATAGAGCTGTTGTTTCTCATTTTATTTCCTGAAACAACTCCAGACACAGTATTAATGGTGAAAGTATAGTGGGACTTGGCAGCGGCATTTCCACGGATAGATGTCTCCTAGAGATGAAGAGTCATTATTGCACCATTAATCAACCCTAACTGCAGTCTAATGATATCATTTACCATACAATTACTTCTGAAATATTTGATGTCCTAAAGAATCAAAAAGCAGTTTTGGTAACAAAACCTCAATGATATCCAGAATAACACTACAGACTGAGCTTAGGGATGATGAGAGCATAGAGTGATGAGCGAACGTGCTATGATAAGGTGTTGTCTTCGGCGTGCTCGAAAAATATGTTCAAGTCCCCACGGCTGCATGTCTTGTGGCTTTTCGACAGCCACAACACATGCAGAGGTTACCCGATTGTTAGACAATCGCTGCATGGGTTCGGCTATCGAACAGTTTCCTTACTTAGCCCTATTTGTCTTTAAAGAGACATAATTACATTGCAGCAGTTCCTATATTACAGCTGATTCTAGCATGATTATTACATGATATTTTGGTGACATGTCGCGCTGCATCAGTCCTGCCCCGAAAAATGCAATTTCACGGCCTAATGCACTTCATTCCGTTATGTGCAATATCAGTTACTTACACCTCTCACAGGCATAGAGAAATCCCATGAATATTCTAGATGGTACATATTGTCCGTGCTTATAGAATTAATGTCTCAACGCTTTTTTTTAGACCTTTGCAGAATGCAGATGTTCGTTCTATGTTTGTCTTATTTTGGTACATTGTGATCATTGAGTTTATTTTGTTCTATATTTCTTGTACTATTTTAGTTAAAAAATGCTGTAACCAACTGTTAGATAACTGATACGTAGTCTATACCCCATAAAACTCAATGAAAAATATAGCTGCCCTCTAGGCTCTACCAGTAAATTGGAAATTTCGCTCAACCAGAAGAAGCCAAATTGGCTTCCATAGAGGTTATTCTGTTTGCCAAATTTTACTTACACCCTGACAAAAGCCCTTTTACTGCATCGCCAGTTTGAGTATATGCTTATTTTTTAGTTTCAACAATTGTATTGCAGATATTATCAGAATAACATGGAATATGAAGTCCAAGGTTCCCCTCGCAGGGTGGAAGTATGTCAATGTAAATAATATTAATAGAATATCCTTGACTTATTAATTTTAGCTGGAGAGAACAAATATACGTTCGTATAACATTTAGCCTCATTGTTTTAATAATAAAAGTAAAGGAAAAGAAAATAAAACAGACAAACAAATAAAAAAAAAGTGGAAGGAATGTAAAAGTTTGGGAAATAACTTTGGGGGTTATGTTGACGTACTCAATAATTCGTGTAGGACGGAAGTCCTAGTCATCAATTAGAAGTATCCATGTTTTAATTTACAAAGATAGTGACACTATTCTGGAAAAGTCACCATCAGTCTGAGTCTGGATCCATGGGTCCCAAATACCTCGGAAGATTTATGCTTATTTTTTATTTCAATTTCCTCATCATGTGATTCCAAGATTTCTAATTGTGTATTGTGAGAAGGTCATTGGTAAAATGCTGAAGGGAAGATGTGTGTCACTGAGGATGTTAGCCTCAATGATATGAACCCGGAAGTATGCTCCAACATATGTGCTGAGAGGGGTTATGCCCTTCCCAACATTTGCAGTACAAGTACATCATAATCGGGAAGGACTTCCTGACCGATGCAGTACATGTACGTCATAGCGATCGTGCCAGAAGCAGTCCCACACCGCTCCCGGAACTTTAACCCCCGAAATGCTGCTATCGAACTTGATCGCAGCATTTAGCAAGCAGGCAGAGGGAAAACAGTCCCTCTGCCATTAGATCGGAGACACCGTGACGTTATCGCAGGATCCCGATCGTTGCCATGGTGACCTGAAGTCGTCATGATGACATCCGGGTCTTCAGGCACTAGGAAGTTAGTTCGATCATGTGCAGTGCAAGATCTAATTAACTTCTGTCTGCAGCACTGACCGGTTATAAAGTATAGCAATGCTGCCGACATCTTGGCTGGTTTCCTGAGACCATGATGCTACACAAAGAAGCGGTATTAAATAATTCACAGGGTAATTGATTATAAGACAAGTCGTGATTAATATAATGAACATAATCAATAGTGCAGTCTTAATCAATAAATGAGGATACAAATTATAGAAGAAACTCATAAAAGATATAAATAAAGATAATTGGAGTGCTGACTGCAAAAATGAAACAGGATGTTATTGATACAATGATAAGTATCATACATAATCTTATACACAAAAAATATTGACGAAGGAAAAGATAGGATTCACAATAGAAGCCCTGGGAATAAGGGGTTTGTTGCGAGTTCTGTTTTTGGGCTCCCTCTGGTGGTTACTGATGGTACTGGGTGATTTGTGTTCTGCTGTCTCTGGTGTCCACCTGTTCTATTAGGATTTGGGAGTTTCCTATTTAACCGGGCTTTCTTGTCATTTCCCCGCCGGCTATCAAGGTTATCAGAGTGTTTTGTTACCTCAGCTTCTGGCTTCAGTAATCTTCAGGACAAGCTAAGTTTTGATTTTCTTGTTCCACGTTTTGCTTTATTTTTGTCTTGTCCAGCTTGCATATAATTGTCTCTTTGCTGCTGGTTGCTTTAGTGGGCTGTAATTGCTCCTCATGTTCCATGAGTTGGAACATGAGTTCAAGTAATTACAGGATGGTTTTTTGAAGGGTTTTTTGCTGACCGCGCAGTTTACTTTTGTATCCTCTGCTATCTAGTTTTAGCGGGCCTCATTTTGCTGAATCTGTTTTCATACTGTGTATGTACCTTCCTCTCATTTCACCGTCATTATATGTGGGGGGCTGCTATTTCTGTGGGGTATTTCTCTGGAGGCAAGAGAGGTCTGTGTTTCTTCTAATAGGGGAAGTTAGATCTTCGGCTGGTGCGAGACGTCTAGGATCAACGTAGGCACGTTCCCCGGCTATTGTTATTTGTGTGTTCAGGTTTAGGGTCGCGGTCAGCTCAGGTTCCATCACCCTAGAGCTCGTTGGTGCTTGTCCTTTTGTGATTCCCTGCCATTGGAATCATGACAGGGGTTGGGGTAAGAGGCAGTTCCACAAATTACATAAGAATACAGTATTGGAAGATCATGTAAACATATACTCTCCTAGCGGAAATGTAGTAATATTGCAACAATCATAAAGTGCTTGTGCTGAGAAGATCTACCATCTACTATATAATTGTCTAAGGATCACTTCCGTCTGTCTGTCCTTCTGTCTTTCTTTCACGGATATTCATTGGTTGCGGCCTCTGTCTGTCAAGGAAATCTAAGTCGCTGATTGGTCGCGGCAAAACAGCCACGACCAATCAGTGACTGGCACAGTCCGGAAGAAAATGGCCGCTCCTTCCTCCCCGCAGTCACTGCCCGGCGCCCGCATACTCCCCTCCAGTCACCGCTCACACAGGGTTAATGCTGGCGGTAATGGACCACGTTATGCCACGGGTAACACACTCCGTTACCGCCGCTATTAACCCTGTGTGTCCCCAACTTTTTACTATTGATGCTGCCTATGCGGCATCAATAGTAAAAAATGTAATGTTAAAAATAATTAAAAAAAAAAAAAACCTGCTATACTCACCTTCCGTTGTCCGCCGAGCCGGCCGCCATCTTCCGCTCCCGGCGATGCATTGCGAAATTACCCAGAAGACTTAGCGGCCTCGCGAGACCACTAAGTCATCTGGGTAATTTTGCAATGCATCCTGGGAACGGAAGATGGCGGCAGCCGCACGCTACAAGGGGCCCTCGGATCCGATGGTGAGTATGTTAGAACTACAAGGGGCCCTCGGATCCGATGGTGAGTATGTTAGAACTGCAAGGGGCCCTCGGATCGGCAGATGAGTATGTTTATTTTTTATTTTGTAACCTGTGACATACGTGGCAGGGCAATATGCTACATCGCTGGGCAATATAGTACGTGACTGGACAATATACTACGTGGCTGGGCAATATACTACGTGGCTGGGCAATATACTACCTGACTGGGCAATATACTACGTAGCTGGGCAATGTACTACGTGACTAGGCAATATACTACGTAGCTGGGCAATATACTACGTGGCTCTGTGTTGTATACTACGTCACTGGGCAATATACTACGTCGCTGTGCACTAAACTACGTTACTGGGCAATATACTATGTGGCTCTGTGCTGTATACTACATTGCTGTGCAATATACTACATCAATGGGCAATATACTACGTGGCTCTGTGCTGTATGCTACATCGCTGTGCAATATACTACATAGCTGAGCAATATACTACGTGGCTGGGCAATATACTACGTGGCTGGGCAATATACTGCGTGGCTGGGCAATATACTACGTGGCTGGGCAATATACTGCGTGGCTGGGCAATATACTGCGTGGCTGGGGAATATACTACGTTGCTGGGCAATATACTACGTGGCTGGGCAATATACTACGTCGCTGGGCAATATACTACATGGCTGGGCAATATACTGCGTGGCTGGGCAATATACTACGTGGCTGGGCAATATACTATGTGGCTGGGCAATATACTACATCACTGGGCAATATACTACGTGGCTGGGGAATATACTACGTGGCTGGGCAATATACTACGTCGCTGGGCAATATACTACGTGGCTGGGCAATATACTACATGGCTGGGCAATATACTACGTGGCTGGGCAATATACTATGTGGCTGGGCAATATACTACGTGGCTGGGGAATATACTACGTGGCTGGTGAATATACTACATGGCTGGGCAATATACTACGTCGATGGGCAATATACTACGTGGCTGGGCAATATACTACGTGGACATGCATATTCTAGAATACCCGATGCGTTAGAATCGGGCCACCATCTAGTTAATTATAAACTGACAATGTGGAAAACAGGGACATAAGGTAAAAGTACTGCCCGTACCCAAGTTATAAGGGTCGCAAACACTTACCCATGTTGTATTAGTCGGCCTCTGGGAGTTCTGTGGTCTGTGCACCGGCACTTTACAACATGGGTAAGTGTATGCGACCCTTCTAACTCGGGTTTACATTAAGTCCCTGCTTTCCACATTGTCAGTTTATAATTAATGGTAGATCTTCTCAGCACAAGCACTTTGTTTTGTTGCAATGTTACTACATTTCCGCTAGGAGAGTATATGTTCACTTGATCTTCCAATACTGTATACTTATGTAATTTGTGGAACTGCCTCTTACCCTATCCCCTTATTCCCAGGGCTTCTATTGTGGATCCTATATTTTCCTTCCTCTATAATTTTTGTGTATAAGATTATGTATGTTACTTATCATTGAATCAATAACATCATGTTTCATTTTTGAAGTCCGCACTCCAATTATCTTTATTTGCATAGAAGCAGGGTGTTTCAGGTGTGCATTAAAATACATCCACAGGTGTGTCTCTAATTAATTCAGATGTTGCCTAAAAACAACACCTATCTGAAGCTTCCAAACACCTGACATCATCATGTGGGCAGTCCAGAATTGTATAAAGACTTAGTAATCTTAGTGTATGTAAACTTTTGACTTTGCAGTAAGTAATAAAAATGCCTTAAAACATTCTCTCAGTATTCTGGCATTTGGCAAATATTAATAACTATGGTAATCCTAATTGGCCTAAAACAGGAAAGGTTTATTCTGATTTCATGTCAGATATTGAGAAAAACATTTATACAGTGGGGCAAAAAAGTATTTAGTCAGTCAGCAATAGTGCAAGTTCCACCACTTAAAAAGATGAGAGGCGTCTGTAATTTACTTCATAGGTAGACCTCAACTATGGGAGACAAACTGAGAAAAAAAAATCCAGAAAATCACATTGTCTGTTTTTATAACATTTTATTTGCATATTATGGTGGAAAATAAGTATTTGGTCAGAAACAAAATTTCATCTCAATACTTTGTAATATATCGTTTGTTGGCAATGACAGAGGTCAAACGTTTTCTGTAAGTCTTCACAAGGTTGCCACACACTGTTGTTGGTATGTTGGCCCATTCCTCCATGCAGATCTCCTCTAGAGCAGTGATGTTTTTGGCTTTTCGCTTGGCAACCCGGACTTTCAACTCCCTCCAAAGGTTTTCTATAGGGTTGAGATCTGGAGACTGGCTAGGCCACTCCAGGACCTTGAAATGCTTCTTACGAAGCCACTCCTTCGTTGCCCTGGCGGTGTGCTTTGGATCATTGTCATGTTGAAAGACCCAGCCACGTTTCATCTTCAATGTCCTTGCTGATGGAAGGAGGTTTGCACTCAAAATCTCACGATACATGGCCCCATTCATTCTTTCATGTACCCGGATCAGTCGTCCTGGCCCCTTTGCAGAGAAACAGCCCCAAAGCATGATGTTTCCACCACCATGCTTTACAGTAGGTATGGTGTTTGATGGATGCAACTCAGTATTCTTTTTCCTCCAAACACGACAAGTTGTGTTTCTACCAAACAGTTCCAGTTTGGTTTCATCAGACCATAGGACATTCTCCCAAAACTCCTCTGGATCATCCAAATGCTCTCTAGCAAACTTCAGACGGGCCCGGACATGTACTGGCTTAAGCAGTGGGACACGTCTGGCACTGCAGGATCTGAGTCCATGGTGGCGTAGTGTGTTACTTATGGTAGGCCTTGTTACATTGGTCCCAGCTCTCTGCAGTTCATTCACTAGGTCCCCCCGCGTGGTTCTGGGATTTTTGCTCACCGTTCTTGTGATCATTCTGACCCCACGGGGTGGGATTTTGCGTGGAGCCCCAGATCGAGGGAGATTATCAGTGGTCTTGTATGTCTTCCATTTTCTAATTATTGCTCCCACTGTTGATTTCTTCACTCCAAGCTGGTTGGCTATTGCAGATTCAGTCTTCCCAGCCTGGTGCAGGGCTACAATTTTGTTTCTGGTGTCCTTTGACAGCTCTTTGGTCTTCACCATAGTGGAGTTTGGAGTCAGACTGTTTGAGGGTGTGCACAGGTGTCTTTTTATACTGATAACAAGTTTAAACAGGTGCCATTACTACAGGTAATGAGTGGAGGAAAGAGGAGACTCTTAAATAAGAAGTTACAGGTCTGTGAGAGCCAGAAATCTTGATTGTTTGTTTCTGACCAAATACTTATTTTCCACCATAATATGCAAATAAAATGTTTAAAAAAACAGACAATGTGATTTTCTGGATTTTTTTTTCTCAGTTTGTCTCCCATAGTTGAGGTCTACCTATGATGTAAATTACAGACGCCTCTCATCTTTTTAAGTGGTGGAACTTGCACTATTGCTGACTGACTAAATACTTTTTTTGCCCCACTGTATGTGTCTTGTTATATAGTGTGTGTAAACTTGAGGTTTCAACTGTACAAGCCAGAGTCAATAATTGAAGCATTAAAAAACCAGGTGAGGCCAGTCCCACACGTCCAGATAATTCTCCCTATGGGAGGTGGAGCCGCATATTCATGACTGTAATCGGCGGCCCCACGTGATCGCTCATACAGGAGAAGGTGCAGCGAGAACAGGACGCTGCGAGGGAGCTGGGTGAGTATTTTAGTAACAGCGGGGGGGAGAGGTTCGGGGGGCGCACAGGGGGTGGGGACAGGGATCTTTATTTTAAACACGGAAAAAAAAAAGGATTTTTCATATCTTCTAGCCAGCGAACGCTGCTGGAAAGAAGATATGAATGGCGGCTTCAGCACCACGTGGGGGGGGACAGCGCTTACTGTAGTGCTGTCTCCTGCACGGCACACGGACTGCACACGGACAGTGTCCATGTGCGGTACGTGTTTTACACGGACCCATTGACTTTAATGGGTCCGTGTAATCCGTGCGCTCCCACGAACACTGACATGTCTCCATGTTTTGCACACGGACACACGGTCCGTGAAAACACGCTGACATGTGCAGAGACACATTGATTTCAATGTGTCTACGTGAGTCAGTGTCTCCGATACGTGAGGAAACTGTCACCTCATGTACTGGAGCCACTGACGTGTGAAACCGGCCTGATGAACAATCAGAGGAAAAGTATAATAGAAACACGTCACCACTTCTGTATTTATCACCCACTCCTAGTTTTGGCTACAAATACTGATGTAAAATACTGACCAAATACTGAATGTATGAACGTGGCTTAATACTGCAATATGTGGACACCAGTGGAGCTGTTTATATAGAGGAGCAGCCATATTTTTCGAATCTTATCTTGATATTTGGATTTGTCTTATTTAGGGGAATTATTGGCACACTGGGGCAGTGTTATTAAAACTGTTTTCTTAAATCTGATTTCCATTGCCCACAGCAACCAATTACAGTGCAGCTTTCATTTTGCCAGAGCAGTTTAGAACATGAAAGCTAAGCTCTGATTGGTTGCTATGGCAAACAAAGATAAATAATTGAGGCCTATCCATTTTCTCATTGTATTCTGTGCACCCTGGTAAATATGATGATTTGGCCTTACAATTAATTATAGGCTATAATATAGTAAGTGAAAAGACAATGGGGTATATTTATAAATACAAACCGGCACACCTTGCTGTATTTTACTCCTCTGTATGTCACCTCTTAGTTTGGCTTACTTTAGTGCAAAAAAATGTCCCATTATTAGAGGCAAGTGAATCTCTTAAAATCAATTTCAGATTTGCGCGAATTCACTGGCAGATCCCATCCTTATTAAATTTGGTCTGAATTAAATTTATCCCCCCAAAAAAACAAACAAACAAACAAACAAACAAAAAATAAACCAAACATTTATTATGCTCAAGGGTCTCTCCAGACATCAAAGAGCAGTAAATGGAGGGAAGGGGTTAAAAAGTAGTTAAAGATTATGCTCACCTGTCCTTGGCCCATCCCTCATCTAATATGCCGCCGTAGCCCCTCGCTAAGTTCTCTGCTCTGGTCTTTGGATTTTCCGGGGTTGAATAAGCCTCATATGGTCATGTGGGGGGCAACGGGTTGGTAGCTGCGGAAGCAGGACAAGGGAGGGCCGAGACTAGCACAGGTAAGGATATACTTTTATTATTAAGGGGTTTTTAATATATTTTTATTGAATTTCCATTCCTGACCCTCAAAATAATGGCCACCACTTTATTGGATTCATGCAAATCCTAAACATTTGGGATTTGGCAAAATCTAAAATTTTGGAGAAATAAATAACAAATTTGATTAGTTACTAATCGACTTGCTTATCTCTAGCCCGTATAAATTTGGGGCATTTTATGAATCCACCATTTTCATAACCGTACAGTAAGGCGTAAAAACTCCTAATAGATTTCTTGTATCGCGAGTGACCCGTGCTTCACAAACGGAAATCTACTATTAATTATAGGAAATGATAGAAAATTTGTTGTCCCACTAAGGGCCTAAGGGCCGGGCACAAGGCCGTAGATCCTCTCTTCCAAGAGAAATGATTATTCTAAGGACACTTTGATCAGAGAGTTTGATCAGTGTGAACATAGTGCGCTCCAATTCTCTCTGATGAGAAGATGGAGGGAAAAAAAATTCTCCATCTTCTCCATTCCAGCAGCGGATAATCAGAAATGACATCCGAGTGCAGTGCGATGTTTTCCATGGTCTCGTTGACTTGCTTGACCAAGTGTGATCTCAACATTGGGTCAGCCTCAAGCATGCAGTGATATTTCTGTCCAAGGAAAAAATTGGACATGTGTAAGTCTATGGGGCCAAACATTGGTCCGATGTTTTGTCAAATTGTATTTTAACCGAAAATTCTCTAGTTTGCAATTGCCCTAAGCCCCATTTATTTTGAAACTAGCAAGGATGGGAGGAAAAAGGCTGGGGTCACACTAGCGTATTGGATCTGATGCGAGAGCATCGGATGCAATATGCTAATGACACTCCGAGTGTCATGCGTCTGTGCTCCGATTCTCTCGCACAGGGAGGATCGGAGCACAGCTGCGGAGGAGGCGGAGAAATGAATTTCTCCAACTCCTCCATTGCTGGGATCCGCTTATAACGCACATCACTCAGATGATATCCGAGTGGTGTGCGCTGTCTCACTCGCACCCATAGGCTTATATGAGTGCGAGTGAGCCAAGAGTTTTCCTCGGTCCGAGACAATGGAGCATGCTGCGATTGTCTTGGACCGAGGAAAACGGGCGACAAAAAGGCGGCTGCTGGGAGCTGCCCCATAGCTTAAAATTGGTCTGAGTGCAATGCGATTTTTTATCGCATTGCACTCGGCCGTTTAAAACGCCAGTGTGATGCCGGCCAAAGGCAAAAAGTTGGCTACATGTAATTGTTTGCAATGATTTGCCTTTTAAATAGATCCATAAATCTGCTCCTCTAAATTTTTTGCGCCGCATGTGCAACAAGTTTTTTTATTTTGCTCAATTTGGGGCCGGATTCTTCTGTCCCATATTGCTTAATAAATGCCCCGTTTTGTTTTTATTTTCTAGCTCAGGCCAGTGTCACACGTCCAGATAATTCCGGAGAAATCGGTACCAGAGTTATCCGTGTCTGTGTGCTCACGTGGCACATCAGTGTGGCACACATGCGGCAGCCGTGTGCTGCCTGAGGACCACACCGACCGTGCAGGAGAGACAGCGCTGTCCCCTGCGTGTCCCCTGCGAGTGGTGCTGAAGCATCCCTTCTGTCCTGCTCGGCTGAAAGCAGCGCTTGCAGGAGAGAAGGGATGAAAAATCAAGTTTTTTTTTTTGTTAAAAATAAAGTTTGGGGTCATCTCCCGCCTCCCACCCCCCCGCGCGCCTGCCCGCTTGCAGAGAAATACTCACCCAGCTCTCGCGATGCTTCCTCTCAGCGCCGGCAGCAAGTCCTGTGTGAGCGGTCATGTGGTGGAGCCGCATATTCATCACTGTAATGAGCGGTACCACGTGACCACTCACACAGGACAGGCTGCCGGCGCTGAGAGGGGGCATCGCGGGAGCTGGGTGAGTATTTCTCTGCAAGCGGGCGGGTGCACGGGGGGTGGGAGGTGACCCCAAACTTTATTTTTAACAACAAAAAAACCCTTGATTTTTCATTCCTTCTCTCCAGCAAACGCTGCTGGGGAGAAGGAATGAATGCCGGCTTCAGCACCAAAAGCAGGGGACAGAGTTTAACTGTAGCGCTGTTTCTCCTGCGGCGGTACGTGCACACAGAGGAGAGTGCACACTGTTCTCCGTGTGCACATGTGCGCAACGCTTTGCGGACCGTGCTGCCGGAGAAACGCGGACATGTCTCTGTGTTTTGCACACGGACACACGGTTCGTGAAAAGACGCTGACATGTGCAGAGACACATTTATTTTGATGTGTCTACTTGAGTTAGTGTCTCCGGTATGTGAGGAAACTGTCACCACACGTACCGGAGCCACTGATGTGTGAAACAGGCCCTACTCTGTGCTCCACCGAAGGTGACACGAGGTGACCATATAATAAGACCACCACGTTATCCTTATGTGTAGAATATAAGGGAATCACATTATCCATGATGAGAAACAAAGAAGGAGGCGGAGAGGTAGAGACATAGGAATTCCAGCATAGATGGAAAACCTAACTAGAATTGAGGCTGCTAAGCCTCAGGAGATGGCTGTGTTGTTATCACTGGTCTCCTTCCTATTCATTAGGCTCAGTGAATCCTCCTCCGCGTGTCGCTCACTAAACTGCCTTGGACATAATAGAAAGAAGAAAGCCGGATCGTGTTATTACTGAGCTGAACATCACAGAAACAAAGCTTTGGATGAGAACACTTCTTACTGCCCTCCAGCACCTTCTGGAATAACGACAAATACCTGGAAGAAATCGCTTTTTGTTATTTTCCTCGACTTATAATGATATGAGAATGTTTTACATATGAAAAGACTTCAGGATGACCCACTGCATTATTCTAAAGGGAACCTGTCAAACTAAACAAAAATTGTCAATGGAAAATGACCTATTGTTTAAATCAGGTATTTGTTTTGTTTTTTAAATTAGGCAATGGTTTTTTTTTCATATCGATTGTAAAGTCACTTGGAGAAACCATACCACTGGTTCCTTCACATATCCAATTTTCACACGGCTGTAGTTGTTTGGCATAAGGCCAGGATCAAACTCGCACATCAGTACCCGACACTGCCGCCGGTACTCGGGACCAGAGCAATCAGCTGCACAGAAATACATGCAGCCTCACTCTCCAGTCCCAAGTGCCGGCGGCTGTGCCGAGTATGCGAGTTTCTCGCATTGCACACGCAAGTGTGACCCCGGCCTAAGGTCATAAATCGTATAGCCATTGCAATATTTTGGGTTTTAATCCTTCATCAAGCCTAAGAGTCACCCAATCAGTATAAAAGACAGTGTAAGGCCTCATTCAGACATTGGTTAAGTATCGGAGAACAGCGCTAACTCCATTTGCTACTATTCCAGACACATGATGGCTGTATAACACAGCCAGCACTTTCTCTATGTTTAAGGCTCGGAATCTGAAACCCCTTCATACATCCACACCCAACATGTACGGCAACTTTAGGATAAGGCAGTGTTCACATCTCGTCTAGCCCTCCGTTCAGTAGCCACTGAGCATAGAACCAGACGCTCTTTGAACCTAACCTAAAGGTTAAAGGCATTTCTGGCCTAAAAAAAAAAAAAAAAAACAAAGCAAAAAACATAGCTGCTTTCATTCACAAACAGCGCCCCACCTTTCTGAAGGTTGTGTATGAAATTGCATTCATTTTTTCAAGGGAAGTAGCCAGGTATTACTAATCCTGTCCAACCGCTTTAAGGGAAGGTGCACACCGTCTTTCAGGTGGATTCGCTCCAAAAGTTCTTTAAAAATGTTAAAATGAATGAATATGTGAACTGCAGTGTAAAATCGACATTCTGTGCGTATGCTCACTATTTCGTACATACAAGTAAAAAAAAAACACCCGTGGCATTGTCACTGTGAAAATCGACTGCAAGGACGCCAATAAAAGACGCTTCAAGAGTTTTCTCAAAGCGTCTTTTGCTTGAAAAGCTCGGTGGGTAAATGTCGACGTGTGCACATAGTCTAATTAGAACTTTTTATTATTAGATTATATTTAGACTGGTTGTGCAGTGAACTATAGGCTGCCATGGGTAATTTGCCGCATGCTGTCAGTTCTCCGGACGGTCTATTTTGCGCCTTGTGTTCTGGTAGGAAACCGCTTTGTGTGTGATGTCAGTGCTATAAAGCAATATATAATAACCCAGCTATGAGCGTGGAGCGGCTGAGGCGGCGGCTGTCACTGCCTGCATTGTCAGAATACCTTGTGCTTTTTCCTAAAACATCCAAACTTTCTTCTGAACTGTCAAGACTGGAAGCATTGATCTAGCGCCTGGCACAGCACCCGGGCTCTGCTTTCATCTGTGCCGACAAGGAAAGAAAAACAGAAAATGTTTCATGTAGTTATGTGTGTTTGTTCTTGTTTTTTTCTTCCCTTATAACATGATTTTTCCTTATAAAATAGAGATAAATAATAACAGATATTAATGTTTTGATGAAACATGGATGGCTGCAGGAGACTAGTAGATATTAGAGCAAAATAACTCACAGGATCCTGGTCCAGAGGCCATGCCGTTACTCCGTGGAAGCCGTTCCACAGCACTATGATTTCACGAGTGTGTCACGTCCTCCTGGGAGATCTGGGGTTAAAAGATCACTATGTATTTTGAATAGCAGATCTTCCATTTAGCCTTGTGTCCCATATTAAATGGATTTGGTATCCTTTGGTGCTAAAAAGGTTAACGATTAGTGATGCGCGAGTATACTTGTTGCTCGGGTGTCCTCCGAGTATTTTTGAGTGCTTGGAGATTTCGTTTTTGTTGACCGCAGCTGCATTATTTAGGGCTGCTAGCCAGCCTGCGTATATGTGGGGGTTGCCTGGTTGCTAGGGAATCCCCACATGTATTCAGCCTGTCTGGCAGTCACAAATCATGCAGCTACGTCAACAAAAACCAAATCACCGAGCGCTCACAAATACTTGGAGACCACGAACAACGAGTATACTCGCTCATCACTATTAACGACCCTATCTATGCTTGTCAGAAACTTGCAGCTCCATTTTCAGCTGCTTCTGATCTGATCATTGCCTCTCCATATAAAACCTGGCCAGACCTTCTCTTTCTTGCCAGTGAAAGCTTTGCTCCCTAGGTCCTTGGAGATGCTATGCAGAATAGGAGATCCTTGTTGCTACTGGAGATTGTTGCATGCTGTTTTTGGGTGTGTGCGTTCCTCATTGTTCTATTCCAATTTGGTTGGTACATTCTTATCCTTTCCTATATACCTACCTCATTACCTTTGGTGAGTGTTTGTATGTTTGCTGCTTTCTGTTATCCCTGTTTTGCCTTTGAGTCTTGTTTACCTTATATTTCTGTCCCATGCCTCATGGGGTGGAGGAGGGACAGATCAGGGGTTAACAGGAACATAGTAAGGTCAGAGATTCGGGCCTCTCTATCTTAAAGAGTACCCTGGGACATTTATATTACTTATCAGACACTTTTTTGTCATATTATTACACCCTCGTATCACAACACATTCTCATGCTTCCACTTATCTCACAGTGTTATTTTTCCTTTTATTTTTCCTTTTCTTTTGATTTATCCTATTTATTTATTTTCTTATTTCTAATGTTAGCCATCTCTTTCTCATCTTCTCCCCTGCTCCTCGCTATGGTCCCCACATTTGTCCATGCCGGTGCATTTATCTTTGCACAGACACACCAGGACCTGCCTCTTTTGTGTTTATTTTTCTTTGCTTTCTAGGACCTTACGGTCACATGCCCTTTATCTTCCAATGACAGCGGGCCGGGTGGTACGCACGCCTCCGCTGTCGTCCTGGTTGCTCCGCCTACCGGTTCCATGTCCCCCGTGGCTGCGTCATCTGCACGCGGCGGCGGGGATCACATGGACCGGCGGCGGTTGTCGCCATGGTTACGTTCAGCGTTTGCGCGCGTCGGTCCACACTCGTTCCCCCTTCATTGGCTGCCTTTCCTTTAAATACTTCCTCTTCGCTGGATGTTGCCACCCCCTGACGAAGGCTGACGCCGAAACGCGCGTCGGGGACTGGCACATCCAGGAGACGATCTGTTCAGGTATTTGCGGCTTGAGTCCATGTACTAATATCTATATTATTGGAGTCCATTTGTACCAATATCTCAGCGCATTTACCTAGATTTGGTTACCCTCTTTTTGTCACAGTGGCTGCTTATCCTTTATATATTGCTACTTAATATACATGCACATGGGTTATAAATATGCATGCACTATACGCACTTTAGTTTTCAAACTGGTCTCATAATATCTCCCAATACAGTATATATTACTTATGCACACGCATGAGACAAAACTTTCTTATCTATAATTTATATATATAATTATCTTATTTTTTACTGCGTATGCACATGTATGTATGTATATTTATTTATTTACTCATTTATTTATATACATATAGCAATATTCTACTATTTGATTCTTTATCTTTTTGGGCCACACTCATTTTGTGCGACTAGTTGAATATTTTGTTTCGTCTCCTGGTTTTTGTGCCTTTCTTTTGGTTTCTTTTTTTCCCCCCTACCACATGGTGTACTCTACCCTTCAATAAATATTTATTAACTTGATTTGGGCTTGAGTTCGGTTTGTTTCTTCTTTTCTTCTTGCTTGTCAGAAACTTGCAGCTCCATTTTCAGCTGCTTCTGATCTGATCATTGCCTCTCCATATAAAACCTGGCCAGACCTTCTCTTTCTTGCCAGTGAAAGCTTTGCTCCCTAGGTCCTTGGAGATGCTATGCAGAATAGGAGATCCTTGTTGCTACTGGAGATTGTTGCATGCTGTTTTTGGGTGTGTGCGTTCCTCATTGTTCTATTCCAATTTGGTTGGTACATTCTTATCCTTTCCTATATACCTACCTCATTACCTTTGGTGAGTGTTTGTATGTTTGCTGCTTTCTGTTATCCCTGTTTTGCCTTTGAGTCTTGTTTACCTTATATTTCTGTCCCATGCCTCATGGGGTGGAGGAGGGACAGATCAGGGGTTAACAGGAACATAGTAAGGTCAGAGATTCGGGCCTCTCTATCTTAAAGAGTACCCTGGGACAGGAATAGTTAGGTTCCCAGTTTCAGGGAAGGTTTGAGGCCCCCTTTCCTTACCTAAGACCGTCACAGTGTGAAAGATGAATTACCTACTACCTTCACTCTTCATGATTGCTTTTTGATTACTGATAGATTTCAGCTGGTATCATGACCATGCCTTTTTGCACCTCTCTTTCTTCATGTGTTCAATACTTTTAGTAGTTATGTTCCCATCTCTATATATTAAGCATAGTTCTGAACTCATCTCTATGTAGTAAGCTTGGTTCTGTTCCCGTCTCTATGTAGTAAGCGTAGTTCTGTTCTCGTCTCTATGTAGTAAGCGTAGTTCTGTTCCCATGTCTATGTAGTAAGCTTGGTTCTGTTCCCGTCTCTATGTAGTAAGCTTGGTTCTGTTCTCATCTCTATGTAGTAAGCGTAGTTCTGTTCCCATCTCTATGTAGTAAGCGTAGTTCTGTTCCCGTCTCTATGTAGTAAGCATAGTTCTGTTCTCACCTCTATGTAGTAAAGGTAGTTCTGTTCTCATCTCAATCTAGTAAGGATAGTTCTGTTCCCATCTCTATATAGTAATCTTGGTTTTGTTCCCATCTCGATGTAGTAAGCTTGGTTCTGTTCTCATCTCTATATTGTAAGCATAGTTCTGTTCTCATCTCTATATAGTAAGCATAGTTCTGTTCTCATCTCTATGTAGTAAGTGTAGTTCTGTTCTCATCTCTATGTAGTAAGTGTAGTTCTGTTCCTGTCTCTGTAGTAAGCTTGGTTCTGTTCTCTTCACTATGTAGTAAGCGCAGTTCTGTTTCTGTCCCTATGTAGTAAATTTTGATTCTGTTCTCTATGTAGTAAGCTCGCTTGTATTCTCGTCTCTAAATAGTAAATTTGGTTCTGTTCCCATCACTATGTACTAAGCCCACTTCTGTTCCATTCTCTATGTAGTAAGCTCACTTCTGTTGCTGTATCTATGTAATAAGGTCCGTTCCTAACTCTATCTAGTAAGCTCTGTTCTGTTCCCATCTCTATGTAGTTAGCTCGGTTCTGTTCCCATATCTATGTAGTAAGCTTGGTTATATTGTTGTATTTATGTAGTAAGCTCTGTTCTGTTCTCATATCTGTGTAGCAGCGTCCATTAATTTGAAAGCCTTCTATTTTTGCTGCTTTAATGCGAAGGACAGCGATAAGCAGGCTAAAGATGGGCTGCCGCAGCTCAGGGGCCGCTGTTTTATGATTGCCTCCAGTCCAAAATTTGCCAGTCCTGGCATTCAATCTACACTGGAAAAGAAATCAAACCATAGATGCTCATAAATTAAGTTATGTGTAATCGTGAGAAATGACACAGGGAAAAAGTATTGAGCACATGAAGAAAGAGAGGTGTAAAAAGTCATGGAAAATCATGATACCAAATCTATCAGTAAATAAAAAGCCATTGAAAAAATAATACCTGCTGGTTCAACTGATGGTCTATAAAAAATGTGTCTCATTACCAAGGTGGCTCATAAGAAATATCTCATGATGGGTAAAACCAGTGAGCTGTCTCAAGGCCTTAGCAACCTTATTGCTGCAAAACATACTGATGGCAGAAGAATTTCTAAGCTATTGATGGCCCCAGTGAAGAGTGTTGGGGCCATAATCTAGAAGTGGGAAGAACATCATTTCACCATAAACTGGCCACGACCACATGCTCCCCATAAGATTTCAAACAGAGGAGTGAAAAGAATTATCAGAAGGGTTGACCAAAAGTCAATGACCACCACTGGGGAGTTATAGAAAAACCTGGAATAAGCATGTACAATTGTTTTAATGAAAATGAGAAGTAATGCACTCAACCTCCATGACCTGTATGCACACTCACGAAGCAAGACTCCATTGCTGAGAGAAAGGCATGTTCAAGCACGTTTCAAGTTTACTCAACAACATTTAGACAAGCCTGTGAAATACTGGGAGACTATAGTCTGGTCAGATGAGACCAAAATTGAACTCTTTGGATGCCATAATACACATCATGTTTCAAGGCCAAAAGGTACTGAATATCACCCCAAAAACACCATACCAACAGTGTGGGGCTGTTTTTCATCATATATAAAATCTGACCGTTTTCTCGGATGTGGAAAAAATGGTCGAATGACCCTACTCTCTCATAAATAACATTGGTGAATTAGTTGTACACAGATCTCCACAGCAAGGAAAGTGGAGAAAGTATCTCAGGGAGGGAAGAGAAGACAGGCTGTAGACAGGATAGCATATGGAGAGGAGATAAGTGCTGTATAAGGGCTCATTTCCACTTGCGAGAAAAAAAACGGTCCGTAATCTGGACTGAAAAAAAGGGATGAAAAGTACGCGTTTGTCATGCGAGTTCAATGCGATTTTTTAATCACACCATCCGTTTTACATCCGTATGACATCCGTATGCAATCTGTTTTTTTTCTCAGCAACTATTCTTTTACAATCATTTACAGGACTATTTACAGTGTTCTATGCCACAGAATGGTAAGGTATCCGTAAAAAACGGATGGAATACGGATGGTCCGTATTTCATGCGTTTTTTTTTCTTGCACCCATTGATTTACATTGGCGAGTCTCATCCGAGAATCGCAACAATACGCAGCATGCTGCGATTTTTTTCTCAGTCCGATTTCGGCTGAGAAAAAAAATCGTAAATGAAAAGACACCTATTGAATAACATTGGTCCGAGTGCAATCCGATTTTTTTATCGAATTGCACTCATCCGTTTTTCTCGCAAGTAGAAATGAGCCCTTAGTGCGGTGCTAATCTTTGAGCTGATGAAGACAGCAGCACCCTGGATACCCAGAGACCTTGACCTTACATCCAGCCTGTATTACTGGGAGAGACCATCTCACAAGAGAAAAAGCAGGAACTTGAATTAGACTGAAAACTGCAAATCATTGATCTGAAAATGAATGAAAGAATGAAGATGCAAACTGAAACTTAGTGCAATTTTATGAAGAACTAAAAGTAACCTTTAACTTAAAAATGATGTTATGGTGTCCATAGACTTATGCACTATTGGGGATATCAAATTGAAGATTTCCAGGCAGGAGAATTAGGAAAAAGGAAAATAATGATACTATATGCTGTCTCTATATTTTATTTTCTTCTTTCCTTTTAACACTTTGATGACTTCGTCTCCCATATTGAACAGCCCAGGCTGACAGTTTGTTGTGGTTGTTCAGTGGTTGGTGTAAAACGGCAGCATTGAAAAATAATTGGAACATAAAAAGGGAGCATACACACAGGCTATATTCAGTAGGCTGCTGTCATTTGAGATCTTTATCAGGAATGCTCATACTGTCATTTGAGGTCATGCTGTGAGAACACTCAGGCAATGTGTCTGTAGACGGTGATCTTCTCGGGTGGTTTGCAGGATCTTGAAGTCCATTCATTTATCTTTTTCATGAACCGTATTAAGCTGCTACTTGGCCCAGATATCAATCTGCTAAGTAGTAATTTCAGTATTTAGGCCCATATATCTAGTTACAAAGAGACCGGAGCACTTCTCTGTGCAGGACCACTATTCTACTCTCTATGTGTATTGTTTATAAACTCTACCTATGGGCGTTATTGTACAAATGGCATTTATCATCTGTCCATTGGTTGAATAGTGTATGATTCTTGAGGTTCCATCTGATAGGACCTCCAATTTGATCCTGTAAATTAAGGATTCTGGCTTGAAACCAAACCACATTCCAAAAAAAACAGACCAATTTTGTGTGTGTGTGCTTTTAGGTAAAATAGACTGTACCACGTTGGGACAATCAGTGATGACAAGCTGTGTACAGAAGGGTCATGCCTTGGGACTATCTGGCTTACTTTGGAAAATTTGTGAGGCATGATGCTAACCAAATGCAGTATTGTATTGTGTTGTTGCGTTGCTGTGCAATAAGGTTTGCCTTTTAGAAATTCGTCCTCTTTCTCTCAGTAGCTCTGATATCAGTAACCCATCCCTTCTTCTAAACATAGTGTATGTCAGCCATCTCTCTGGTTCATAATAATCTTTTTTTTACCTACTGTAATTGTGCATAACGTCAAGAATTCAGCTTGAAAATAAACCTTTGTCCGGAATTTTCATGCGTGCCTCTGCAGTCGAGTAAAGCTATCTGATGAAAACTCTTCGTGTGAGTACTGGTACATAGAGATATCTATTGAAACGGAGTCTTGAGAGCCCCACACTCACAGCCTAGTTATGGATTCAGAATATATACTTTAAAAAGTCTGTTAGACCTAATAATATAATTCTTTTTGTGCAAAATTTTCAAAAGAAAAAAAAACAGTAGTGGTGTTTCTAATTGCTCAAAATAGAAGCTGGGCAGTATTCATGACTTTTAACTGGGCACCCAGGATCTCACAGTAAGCACCATTTTTGAACTGTATTGACATCAACATGGTGCCTGTGTTAAAACAGGGAGCAATGGACTCCTCACCCAGCCACTCTGTCCTGTAGGCCACCTGCTGCTAGAGGTTTTTTGCTTACAAGGGTCAATGACTTGCAGTGGTGAGGAGGACCTGGTTGCTTGGATTATGTGAGTATAAACTTTATTTTTCTATTGGAGGTGGCATTGTTCCTTCTAGAAGAAGCACTCAAAGGATATAATTACTTGTTAATGGGGGGCTAAGATGGCATTAATATTTTCTAAAGGGTGTTCTGAAAGGGCTTTATTACCAGGTAAGGTCGCACAACATTTGTTTTGCATCGAGCGCTGGCAACCCATGCTAAGCGGCTAATTTTTGTTGATTTTTTTGGTCTGTCATGTAAACGTCACGTAACTACAATAACTAGTTCAAATTTGACTTGACTTTGTCCAGATACTCTGACCTAATCACTGGCAGAAAATGGCCCTTGGGCAAGAACAATACACGGGCCCTTCGCAGTCCAAAAGCTCAGCATAGTGCACAGTTCCATCTGCTTTTGAGGCGGTAGTGGCCCCCATACCTCTTGGGCCCCTGCACGGCTACACACGTTGCACCAATGATATGTCCACCTCTGGACCTAATGATGTCTTGCTCTATGGTGATAAAACCAAAGGTAGCTTTCCGCTTGTATGAGCCCTTGTGAGAGCCTGGTGGACTCTGTGTATCCCACCCTTGAACCCATGAGCATGGCGCACATGAAAATAATAAGTAACCCAATAAGAAACCACTTCTTCAGCATGTCACGTAATGTATAAAATAAGATTTATTTGCTCTTATTTGCAGATCTTTATACATTTGTACATATTCTTCATGCTTAAGACTAGTCTTCAGTGTTCAAGTCATATCCAATAATACACAAGCAGCTTTGGTGTATAAAATATTTTATTACTATCATAAATAAAATTAAACTTTTTTTTTTCCAATAACTTTTTTTTTTTTTTTGTAACAAATGTTCATTGTGCTTCTTTAAAAATATCATTATGGAAATTTTAGACATAAACACGCGTGAACCTCCAGAAACAGGTAACAGAACACATGATCCACATATCCAGGGAGCTCATGTTCAGAACACAGTAGTCACACACCACACCTCACAATCGCTTTATAATGTCCCCTGGAGAATAACGCACCGTGCCAGATGTTTGGTGGTCTTCACAAAAGGTGACTGACGCACGTGAAATCGTCAAGAACAAAAAAAAACAAGTGGTTGTGTCATTATGGCTAAATCGACGTATCACACAGCGTAACGAGATTACATTGAAAAGTACATTCGGTACGATATCACTCATCCAGCACTGCTCTCCTTGAAATTATCTCTTGTAATCATTGACATCGACAGTGCGATAAAGCACAGGCCTAGACATAATATAAAAGCCTGTTTTCTTAAAGGGGTTTATCTGGTTAGGAAAACCAGATGGGGGAATTCTTAGTTCTTAGTGTGCGGAACCCGAAAGATCAGCTCCAAAGTTCTTTGGATCAGGAGGATTGGACAATACATTGATTTCAGTATGAGCTATGTAATACCTCATTTCTCCTGCGGAGGCACTGCAGAAAAATAGAGTGTTTCCTGACAAATTCAACAACACATTAAAGCCAAAATACCAGAGTCCAAGAGACCGAAAACCAGGTGATTGACAAAAATATGAGACCCAATTAGAGGATTGTGCACAACCCTTTTAAGACTCAATACTACTTCCTTTTCTAGCTCGATGGCATTATAATGTTGTTCACAATCATCTTTTGCATTTGCCCATTTGATGCTTTGCTAAATGTCTCTTAGTGACGGTAACATGAAGGGTAAGACAATGGTGGAAGGTAAACCATGTCCTGATTTGACAACTTTATACGGGATCCCTATAGCGCATAATGGGCAATACATTATTAAAGGATAAGTGCAACAACCAATTTTTTGATTTATTGCCTCAATGCATCCCAAAAAAATAAATATTCGGCATCTTTACAAAAAGCTGTACTAAAAATACAACATTTCTGTTCTGTGCCTACAGTTCCTGGGCAGACTTATATGTCTCCAGGATTACAGGCATAGGTTGAAAAAAAGACACAAGTCCATAAAGTTCAACCTTATATTTCACTCAAAATTTTTAATAGCCCCCCCAAGTCATTTATCATTAGATAAGCACCGCCTACGTGTCTAAAGAAGAGTTCCCATTATAGTCCCTAAAAAATGTGTAAATATTAGTGTAGTGTCAGTGTGTTAGTCACCTATTGCCGTCTTCTCCGGTATCCTGAGCCATTTCGCTACTCTTCTGAGGGACGTCACCGTTCTTCAGACTCTCCGGGTCACACTGCGCCTTTTATGTGACCCTGGATGTGACTTTTACATTGCACGCACATGGAGCGTCAGAACCAAGCCCTATAGGCTTACATTGTAAAAACGCAGTGTGACCCGAAGAGTCCGAAGAGTGGTGACGTCACTCAGAAGGGAGCGAAATGGCGCAGGATACCGGAGAAGACGGCAATAGGTGAGTGTACTAACACAATGACACTGCACTAACATTTACACAGGTTTAGGGGGAAAAAAGGGGAGTACTTTTTCGAATGGTGCTGTTTTTACTACTAGTTATGAGTGAACTTGCTTGGATAAGGCCTTTTCTGAGCACGCTCATGTGCTGAGTGTCTTCGGCGTGCTCAAAAAATGTGTTCGAGTCCCCGCGGCTGCATGTTTCGCGACTTTTCCGATAACCGCAACGCATGCAGGGAGTTGACTGTTAGATAATCTCTGCATGTGTTGCTCCTGGGAGACATGCAGCCGCGGGGAATCAAACATATTTTTCGAACACGTTGAAGACATTCGGTTAGCCCCCTGACCATGGTGGATAACACCTTAATCCCAGCACGTTCGCTCATATTTACTACTTCTTGGGGTAGGACATTCCATAGCTTCAAAGAAAGAATGGCTCTGCTCAACGAATGTATCGTAAAATGTCTTCAAAATGTTTAAAACTGGTACAGCTAATCCATGAAAAATCCATACCTCCAACACTAATTCATGATTTCACTCTTTGATGCCAGAAATGACGTTTTTATGGATTTGCTGTAACTGTTTTATATACAATAGTTGAGCCGGATCATTCTTTATTTGGATTTACAGGGCGCACTAGGATAGTGGCAAGTTAACGAACCCAGAGAACCTATCTATAGTGAGCTGGCTATTTTAACCTTTACAAACCTATCCGTAACTTGGCTACTCTAACTGCAAAGAACCCTTTCTTATATTGTCTATAAAATGTTTCCTCTACGTGTAAATAATGTTTCCTGGTCTTTAACAGTTGTTGGTATGAATATATCATAGGGCCATTTCTTTTTATATATGTAAAGAAGAGTCGCTCTAAGAGTTTATAGACAGGTGATCTTGGCATAAGATTTTACCTTGCCTATACGCACTAAAATCTTATTTGCTTTTGCAGCTGCTGCTTGACATTGAGCGCTGCTGCTTGACATTGAGTGCTGCTGCTTGACATTGAGCGCTGCTGCTTGACATTGAGCGCTGCTGCTTGACATTGAGCGCTGCTGCTCAGTTTATTTATAACCAGAGTCCTTCTGCTGTTCTGTTTTTGGTGGGGGGTTTTTAGTGCGGAAAAAAAACGCAGCATTTTACAGTAACAGCAAAATGGCTGAGATTCCTAAAATCTCATTCATGTGGTGCATTTTTTTTCCTTGCATCTTTGACTCGAGGATTGTTTTTTGTTTTAAATGCAGCATGTCAATTCTTTAATTGTTTTTATAGCAGCTTTTAAGATCAAACTTGGGTTAGCACGAAAGAATGTGCATCAGAAATGTGGCAAAAGTGCATCAAAAACATGCATATTTTTCTCTGCAATTTAATGGCCACAGCCTGCATTATTCATGCAGAAAAAAAGCTGCACACATACTTTTTTTTTTTCTTTTTTTACAGGCATTAGAATGAAAAAAGTTTGCAAATCTGTACATACATACAGTAACGCATATGAATAAGTTGCTTGTACGAAGAAATCTTTGTCTTTTTAAGATGAAATATTTGATAAATATTTACAGTATCTGATTTTATGCTACTTTTTGACTGTGTTCACACAAAGTTTTATTTTTGCATGCTGTAATGCTGTGTGCCTTTTTTATTTTCTTATTTCAATGCGGAAAACTACATTAAAACATTAAAAGAATTGACATAGTGGGTTATATATATATAATAGAAAATGCAGCGCAGGCCAAATTTTGCAAGGAAATTTAAACCACAGTATTTATCAGACTTTGAGAATCTCATTCATTTGTTATTACTGTAATACGCTGTTTTTTTCTACCTTCCCAACCCCAAAAAAACATAAAAAAGGCTATTTGTGAAGGTCATGTATTGACAATACTAAGAGGATAATACTATAAGCTTTAATATAACTGTAATAAGACTTCTCCAGTGCTGAACCTTTTCTCTGGATTTCACCTCTTAACTTTTTTTTAAACTCATGCATTATAGACTGGAATCTACTATTTAAATCCCACATTTCCTTCCCACTAAAGCTCATTTTTCCTTCACTAAGTATTTGTTTGTCCCAAGTACAAATTCTGGTCTATCCCTACCAGTGGCGTAAACTGAAGCATGTGGGTCCCAATACAAAATTTCCAATGGGGCCCCCAACTAACGCAGGTCTTTAAGACACCGACAGTGGAATTCCCAAGGGAGTTTCAGTAGTGCGTAATAATGGTGGAGATACCACGATATCAGACATACCTGAAGAAGGCTGGATAGTTGTGTTTTTATATACTTTTTTTCTTTGTTTTATTCTTCTGGTACTTTTTTAGTAATTGTTAAATTTGATTACATCTGCTATTGTGCGAGCGCCCTTCACCTGGTATCTTCTTTCTTATTACAGTCCTTAATAGTCTTTTCATATGAGCAAAAGGTCCTTTGGGGCCCCTCTAGCCTCCAGGGCTTGGGTGCAATTGCAACCCCTGTAGATTACAGTTACGCCCCTGACCCATACAGAGACAAGCTGGTGATCAACTGATTGCTACAGGTCTTACTTTTAGGAACCCCTGAAACTGATTGAGGAAGCTTCATGGGGCATAACCATAAGTACTATTACATGGCATCCATTTAAACGCATGGTCGCTGAGCCCACCAGAGTGCGAGCCCTTTGTAGATTATTTCCACCCATTAGCAAAAGGGATGAGAGCAAGCAGCGTTAGGTCTTTTTCTGTTTTATGGTCCATTTGTAAGTGTCATCCCAATGCCCACTGCTTCATGATCGCAATACCCACCCCTTCATGATCCCAATGCCTGCCCCTTCATGATCCCATTATCCACCCCTTCATGATCCTGATACCTAACCCTTCATAATCCCAATACCCATGCCATCATGATCCCAATGCCTGCCACTTCATAATCCCAATGCCCACCCCTTCATGATCCCAATTTCCGCCCCTTCAAAATCCCAATACCCATGCCATCATGATCCCAATGCCTGCCACTTCAAAATCCCAATGCTCACCCCTTCATGATCCCAATTCCCACCCCTTCATAATCCCAATACCCATGCCATCATGATCCCAATGCCTGCCCCTTCATAATCCCAATGCCCACCTCTTCATGATCCCAGTTACCGCCCCTTCAAAATCCCAATACCCATGCCATCATGATCCCAATGCCTGCCACTTCATAATCCCAATGCCCACCCCTTCATGATCCCAATTCCCGCCCCTTCATAGTCCCAATGCCCATGCCATCATGATCCCAATGCCTGCCCCTTCATAATCCCAATGCCCACCCCTTCATGATCCCAATTCCCACCCCTTCATAGTCCCAATGCCCATGCCATCATGATCCCAATGCCTGCCCCTTCATGATCCCATTGTCCACCCCTTCATGATCTCAATGCCCACCTCTTCATGATCCCAATGCCCACCTCTTCATGATCCCAATGCATGTCCCTTCATGATCCCAATGCCCACCTCTTCATGATCTCAATGCCCACCTCTTCATGATCCCAATGCCCACCTCTTCATGATCCCAATGCCTGCCCCTTCATGATCCCAATGCCCACCTCTTTATGATCCCAAGGTCCACCTCTTCATGATGCCAATGCCTGCCCCTTCATGATCCCAATGTCCACCTCTTCATGATCCCAATGCCTGCCGCTTCATGATGCCAATGCCTGCCCCTTCATGATCCCAATGTCCACCTCTTTATGATCCCAAGGTCCACCTCTTCATGATCCTAATGCCTGCCTCTTCATGATCCCAATGTCCACCTCTTTATGATCCCAATGCCAACCTCTTCATGATCGAAATGCCCACCCCTCCAAACTCTTTATAATGTATCAGTAGTAAATAAACCATTGGTTCATCTTGACCTGGAATTTGAAATGCAAGGCTGAAGAGATGACCTTCCATTATAATAATGTCTAGTTATTTTATTATTCATTTTTATTAATAAATGTGCTTTCTTATAAGGTTTAGGATAAGATACCGTTATCTATTCTCTTAATATTGTGAGATTTGGTTGGTTCCCAGAAGTAAGCGGTTTTTTATTTTGTTTTGTTTTCTGTTATTTGGTTATTATATTTGACTAAAGAAACTAGAAACAAATAATATAGACATAAGCCAGGAGCTATACCCAGTTATGATGACTGAATTGATGTTGTCTCAGCTTTAAAACGACATAATTCTCTCTCAAATATCAACTAAGAAAAATAAAATTATCCGTAGATGAAATTACTTTTCATGCGCCATCATTTTTTAAAGGATTTTGACATTTTTTTTCTTCTTCTCCTAAAGAACTTCTTTTACTCCGGGCAGTGACTGTAAATTGTGAGAATGTTTTTCAAGAACTCAATGGATGAATCACAGACTTAAACCCATCACTCACCAGGAATCTTAAGGCAAAATATTGCATTTTTATTGCTAAGTCTTTCTACTGAGATTTATGTAGGATTCTGAGAGCGGCACGATGTGAGACTCAGCGCTGCTAAGAAAGATTGCGGATTTTAATTTATGGGTCTAGAGGTTTTTTTATGATTATATTCAAAGTATTCTGTAATTTAGAAGCCAATTTATGAAATTTGCAAAAAGTAGGCAAATCAATTTTCAAGTGGCGATAATCAACAGGATTTAGGACAGCACTAGAGTAGTCCAATCTTTCTGGATATCAGTATAAGGCCACGTACACACGTTCAGTATTTGGTCAGTATTTTACATCAGTATTTGTAAACCAAAACCAGGAGGGGGTGATAAATTTCTAGTTTCTATTATACTTTTCCTCTATTTGTTCCTCTCCTGGTTTTGGCTTTTAAATACTGATGTAAAATACTGACCAAATACTGAACTTGTGAGCGTGGCCTTATCAAAAGGATTAATTGTATTTAGGAATGGATCATCAACATCACCATGTACTGATTGACGTACAAAGGTCCTAAAAAACTTTCTTTTGAAAATTGCTGTATTTCAATGTCAAGCGGCAGCTGGTAAAGGTGGTGGAAGTGGAATTATGCTAATGATATTCTTTCAAAATCAAAGTCCACCTTATGAGCCATTTGGAAAAAATGTTTCTAACTAAATACGTTCACAATGCTGTTCTGTTTAAAGGAAACCTGACAGATGATACATGCTACCCGATCCACAGTCAGGCACTGGATGTGTGATATCAGCCAGGTATGCATTTTTTCTGTAATAGATCAATGCAGTCTTGCCCTGACTTTCACAAGGATGTCACACAAAAAAAAAAAAAAAACACTTTGAAAAAGACTGTGGGGGCAAATCAATCACAATAGGGTGTTATCCACGTAACCGTGTATAAATAAAACATTACTGCTCACCTAGTGTGGTTGTGTGAGACACAACACTAGTAAGGCTTCAAAATAGAAGGTGTGTCCACAAAAATTCCAATACGCTGTGTAGAAGGTAACCGAGAAGTTTACTCTCAATGCATTTCAAAGTTCTCAGACTTCTTCTTTAGGAGACCCGCAAAGATGGCACTCTCTCATCTTCCTGAAGAAGAAGTCTGAGAACTTTGAAATGCATTGAGAATAAACCAAAGTTCTCAGACTACATCTTCAGGAAAGCCACAAAAATTCAGAGCACCATCTTTTATGGTTCTAATGAAGAAAAAGTTTGCAAACTTCAAAGCACATTGAGAATAAACCAAAGTTCTCAGACTACTTCTTCAGGAGGACCCCAAAGATAGAGCTCTCAATCTTTGTGGTTCTCCTGAAGAAGAAGACTGAGAACTTTGAAATGCATTGAGAATAAACCAAAGTTATTATTATTTATTTATATAGCACCATTAATTCCATGGTGCTGTACATGAGACGGGGTTACATCAAAATACAAATATAAAGTTCTCAAACTACTTCTTTGGGAGAGCCACAAAGATTCAGGGCACCATCTTTTATGGTTCTAATTAAGAAGACATCTAAGAACTTCAAAATTCATTGAGAATGAACTGAAGTTCTCTGACTACTTCTTCAGAAGAGCCACAAAGATTCAGGGCACCATCTTTAATGGTTCTAATGAAGAAGTCTGAGAACTTCAAAACACATTGAGAATAAACCAAAGTTCTCAGACTGTTTCTTCAGGAGAAGCACAAGGATTCAGGGCACCATCTTTATGGTTCTCCAGAAGAAGAAGTCTTCAAAACGCGTTGGGAACAAATTGCACTGTTACCTTCTACATTGCTTATTAGAATTATTTGTGGACACACCAGCAGCAGCTCAGGTTATCAACCTCCCCGCTTACCACAAAAAAAAACACTTTGAAATCATTGCAGAATTTTCATTAGGAAATGGACACAGTAGGACTAAACCTAATGGCAGCAAAATATTACAAGCAGCTCATGTGTGTCACACTTACATCCACTGGCAATCAAAATGAACATTGGCAATAATAACTATAGTCTAATATAACTAAAGCTTTGGAGCCTCTCTTGGCACTTTTAGCGTAGTATGAAGCGCTATTTATGCCATCAACACAAGAAAGACCCCAATCTAAACCTCCTGGACCCCATAGATGTCAGTAGAGTCCATCTTTCGAAAAAGATCAGAGTCTGTCTTGGCTTCAGTTATTAAGAAAAGCAACAACATAGATAAGAAAGAGTTGGAACTTGAATATTTGTAAAAGGGATGGGACTTAAAGTACCAACAATTGTTGGTCCATGGGCTCTACCATTTTGTTTCCCTATAGTAGGTATTTAGACTTTGTGGACAAATGCTCCATCCTTGGTCAATTTGGATTAGGAGGAGATGTGTTACAAGAGATATCTAGTTTATGGGCTGAGCGACATCACAATATTTAGAAGATACTAAATCAACTTTTTTCTGGCATGTTCAAAGTCTTTTCTCCCTTTTGGTCAGACTGTTGACAGGAACATACATACAGGAAAACACAACCTTCAAGACAGGACCCTAATACCACACAAACAGGAACAAGGGCATACGATACAAATGTGTAATATTCAAGTCTTCTTATCCTGGAAATCCATGGAAATGAGACATAAAGTTCTGGGATGTGATACACGCGGCCTTGATAGCAACAAGAAATATCAGTTTGGTATTTCATAAAAAGCCACTTAAAGTCCCTGCACTAAAAACGGCATATTGCAAGCTCGGACTGGCCAGAAACCTCAATATATGATCTCTACAGAAATATATAGCCATACAGATATATACATGAGATTTACAGTTATATACAGTCTCAGTAATAGACTTACTCTTGAATAGTGCTGTAACAAAATATTTTCAGGCACAGTGAGTCCCTGCCCCATTGAGCTTACAATCTAATTTTTGGTGCCTGTTGCACAAATATATAAAGTGACTCAAACAAGGTCTATGATCTTACAAGTTAACTTTTTTTGTTCTTTTGATTGAATCCAGTGATTTGCCCGATTGTTGAATCCTGTTGCATACAAAGATGTGATTGGATGTTGATTATTGACCTTGTACATCTCTTTGTGATTGGCTTACAAAGGGCTTTTGCCCATTTTTCACAGTTTTTGGATAGTGTCACGGTAGTCATGTAACGACATGGAAAAATAGATATGTGATATATACAACTGCAAGAAAAAAATAGATGAACCCTTAATCTGCATTGATTACGAACAAAATGTGGTCAGATCGTTGACAGTTATAATTATACACAAACACTATGTAAACTAAAAAACAACAAAAAGCACACAAGCATTCTACTTGTTTATGTCCTTGTGAAGAATAATAGGCCTCTACAGAGCAGTTGGGAAAAGTAGTGATCCTCCGTATTATTTGTCATCTCCAAGAGCTAATTGGCAAAGGGATTTTTAATTATAGAAATGAAATTTTAGGCATGGTTTTACAGCTGCTTTGCCTATTTAAAGGGAATATGACGGAAGATTTATGCTACCTAAACCAAAGGAACCAAGTAAAACTGCTGCCGTGTATGTTTTACTCAAATAGGGAGAGACCTATCAATCAATTGCAGGAGGCAGAAAACCTTCCACTTGGACAAATCATCCAAAACACTTAGCACCCCAGCCGGCTTTACAAAGTACGAGTATATTTTCTCTAAAATGGCCCAGAGTTTCAAAGTAAAAAATATACAGATGCAATAACGTAGCCAGTGTCTGATTCGTGGTGCCTGTGGTTAGGCAGCATGAATATTCTGTTAAGTACCCTTTAATGAAAGCACACAAAGCCCTGGTTACTGCCAGATCTGTTATTCTCAAGAAAGGTTTTTTAGCATGAATCACTTAAACGTAGAGATGATCAGATCTTTTGAAATATGAAAATTATGATTTGTGACAAATTTGCGTAAATCTCAATACTGGAAAGCTTGTAATTGCTTGGAAAATACATATGCGGAATAAGAGCAAAAAAGAGACAGGGCATCGCTGACCTTAAGAGCTTTTACTCTATATGGGAAAGAGAGGGGACCTCACTGACCTAAGGAGCTTACACTCTATAGAAGAGAGAGAGAGGACCCCGCTGACCATAAGAGCTTACACTCTACAGGAGAGAGAGAGGACCCCGCTGACCATAAGAGCTTACATTCTACAGGAGAGAGAGAGGACCCCGCTGACCATAAGAGCTTACATTCTACAGGAGAGAGGACCCCGCTGACCATAAGAGCTTACATTCTACAGGAGAGAGAGGACCCTGCTGACCATAAGAGCTTACACTCTACAGGAGAGAGAGGACCCCACTAACCATAAGAGCTTACACTCTACAGGAGAGAGAGGACCCCACTGACCATAAGAGCTTACACTCTACAGAAGAGAGGACCCCACCGACCATAAGAGCTTACACTCTACAGAAGAGAGAGAGGACCCCGCTGACCATAAGAGCTTACACTCTACAGGAGAGAGAGGACCCCGCTGACCATAAGAGCTTACATTGTACAGGAGAGAGAGGACCCTGCTGACCATAAGAGCTTACACTCTACAGAAGAGAGAGGACCCCACTGACCATAAGAGCTTACACTCTACAGAAGAGAGAGAGGACCCCGCTGACCATAAGAGCTTATACTGTACAGGAGAGAGAGGACCCCACTGACCATAAGAGCTTACACTCTACAGGAGAGAGAGGACCCTGCTGACCATAAGAGCTTACACTCTACGGGAGAGAGAGAGAGGACCCCACTGACCGTAAGAGCTTACACTCTACAGAAGAGAGAGAGGACCCCACTGACCATAAGAGCTTATACTCTACAGGAGAGAGAGAGGACCCCACTGACCATAAGAGCTTGCACTGTACAGGAGAGAGAGGACCCCACTGACCATAAGAGCTTACACTCTACAGGAAAGAGAGAGGACCCCACTGACCGTAAGAGCTTACACTCTACAGAAGAGAGAGGACCCCGCTGACCATAAGAGCTTACACTCTATGGGAGAGAGAGAGAGGACCCCGCTGACCATAAGAGCTTACACTCTACAGGAGAGAGAGGACCCCGCTGACCCTAAGAGCTTACACTCTATAGGAGAGGACCCCGCTGACCAGAAGAGCTTACACTCTACAGGAGAGAGAGGAGCCCACTGACCATAAGAGCTTACACTCTGCAGGAGAGAGAGGAGCCCACTGACCATAAGATCTTACACTCTACAGGAGAGAGAGGACCCCGCTGACCGTAAGAGCTTACACTCTACAGGAGTGAGGACCCCGCTGACCGTAAGAGCTTACACTCTACAGAAGAGAGAGGACCCCGCTGACTGTAAGAGCTTACACTCTACAGAAGAGAGAGAGAGGACCCCGCTGACCATAAGAGCTTACACTCTACAGGAGAGAGAGGACCTCGCTGACTGTAAGAGCTTACACTCTACAGAAGAGAGAGAACCCTGCTGACCATAAGAGCTTACACTCTACAGGAGAGAGGAGCCCACTGACCATAAGATCTTACACTCTACAGGAGAGAGAGGACCCCGCTGACTGTAAGAGCTTACACTCTACAGGAGAGAGAGGACCCCGCTGACCATAAGAGCTTACACTCTACAGAAGAGAGAGGACAACGCTGACTGTAAGAGCTTACACTCTACAGAAGAGAGAGAGAAGACCCCGCTGACCATAAGAGCTTACACTCTACCGGAGAGAGAGAGAGGACCACGCTGACCATAAGAGCTTATACCTTACAGAAGAGATAGAGAACATCGCTGACCATAGGAGCTTACACTATAGGAGAGAGAGAAAGGACCCTGCTGACCATAAGAGCTTACACTCTATAGGAGCGAGAGAGGGAAAGGACCCTGCTGACCATAACAGCTTATATTCTATAGGAAAGAATAAGAGAGAGGACCACACTGACCATAAGAAGAGAGAACATTGCTGACCATAATAGCTTATGCTCTATAGGAAAGAGAGAGAAGACCTTGCTGACCATAAGAGCCAACACTTTTAAAAAAAGAGAGAGAAACTTACCCAGTGACTCTGGTGATGGAAAACAACTCTCCCGTACAAACTATGCTCCAATGGGAAACCACTGATCTGTGATGTCCCAGACCACCACTGACCACTGTAGAAGGTGTGATAATCCCCTAGACATCATAGTTGCAGGGCATTATGGGGAGGCCCATGCTACCAAAATGACATTATCCCACTCTCTGATGCTTCAACAGCGTGGTAAATGTTGCTGGGCAAATTTTTTTTTAATCAACTTAAAATCGAATCTCAAAGTGTTCGAATTTGTGTGAAAGTGGAAATTTTAGGAAATTTGACTCAAACGTGATTCTTCATAGGTCGATTTATCTCTACTTAGATGAAGTGTAATAAACATACAGAAACTGGAATTGGCAGAAAAAGCATTGCTGAAGATTTGGGTGTGCGTCAATGACAAACCATCACCAAATGCAGAAAATGTACGATTATTACTATTCTACTTAGGAATAAGTGTCTTGTTAAGACCACTTCAAGAAAACAGACAATCCTTAAACAGCTGAGAAAGAACTCAACCCAATGGAAACAGCAGAAGTCCTACTGCAAACTCTCCAAACTGCAAAACTTTTGATCATTTCCACCATTGGAAAAACAGTGTACGAGAATGTCATTCATGGTAGGACATTGAAAAAACATCTCAAGTGTACCCAAGACCACGTTGATGTTTCACAATGTTGTAGGATAGACAAAACAAAAGGGGAATTCTCAAGCTGAAGATTTTGGGTGATGTAACTAAAATCAGAACCCAAAACATACAAGAAAATTAACTAAAAAATTAGAATCTTGCCCTCCATAAATGGAGACAGTGAATGAAATTATGAGAATTTTCTAAAATATATATTATTACTAAATCGGATCTCAGTATTAAAGAGCCACAGTTTTTTTTGTTTTTTTTTTCAGTTTCCCCAGAGGATTATCTTCTCTGAGAGATACCATTATCATTGTGGAAGGATTTGGCCTCTTTCACCATTTTGATGACTTGCTTGCCAATAGAATACAATGGAATTCACCTACTTTTCTCCCAACTTCTCCAAAAGAGAATCACAAGTATGGATAATAATTATTTCATCAATGCATCATAATGTGCAGCAAACAAGGTGAAAATGTTCCTCACCTCCAACCAGGAGCCTGAATTTTACTACATACAGAATATTATTATTTATTAGCCATGTAATAAGATGTTCCTGAAAATTATGAAGCACCGATATAAGAAGGGGAGACAGCTGCTTCTAAAGAGTAATCTGCAAGCAGAGCTTCTAGTAATGGCTTAATCTACAACCGGAGGATAAAGCTGCTTGTAAGAGGTTAGTCTGAGTCTCTAATTATGTTCACAGAGACAGACAGTCACACATTGAGGAGAAGACTGTAAAGGATTTACCTTGTTATAACAGCTTCAAGCCTCTTCCTCCTAGCATCTATAATTTACAGCAATCCATCTTACATCTCTTATTTTATCCAGTTTAAAGTAAAATAACAGCATAGATGTTCTTTGTTTTCATGCTGCACACTCCAAATCTTCAGAGGCAGGAAGTCTCACACAGTGGTCAAAAAAGGTAGATAGTGAAGAGACTTCAGGTTCCCTTTCAAGGGCCACAACTTTTATTAATAAATCCATTTTTTTTTTTCATTTTGTTTCTTTTTTCAAAAGATGTAATATTTTGGTCTTCTTTGCTTCATGAATTTGTCCAAAAGGTGACGGGTCTTCTTTTACTCTATTGGGATGCTGTGTTATGAAATGAAAAGAGCTTTCCATGCATCCTAGAAAAACTGATTATCTCCAACACATTTGAAGGGGGAATGGTCCAAAATTGCTCTTCTATATTGTGCAAATCTGTGGGACATGTGGGAAAATGTATTTGCAGCTACAGGAATCATTTGGGGTCATTGCTACTAAACGTTGTTAAAACCAAAGGTTGACTTATTGATAACAATCAGACCACTTCTTATTAGTAATCAATGCAAAAGTATAGATATTTTCAAAGGGTTCAGTTACTTTTTTTGCAATGGTAAAAAGATTTGAGAAAGAAAAAGAAAGAGGAAAGAAGGATGAAAAGGAAGAGAGGAAAAAAAGGAAAGGAAGATGTGAAAAAATAAGTGAAGAAAGGAAGAAGGGAAAAAAGTAAGAATGAAGGCAAAAAGACGAAAATTATATAAAGACAGACAGTGGGATAGAAGGAAGCAAAGGAGGAAAAGAAAAAAGAATAAGAAGGAAAGAAAAAGAAGAGAATGAAAGAAAGGAGAGAAAAAGAAATAAAAGGACAAAAGACAAAAATGAAAGAAATTAAGTAAAAGGCCAAGGTAGAAGGAAAGAAAGGAGGACAAGAAAATGAAAGAAAAAAGCCAATGAAGAAGGAAGGAAGGAAAGACTTGACATGAAAGAGAAAAGAAAAAAGGAAAACATGAAAGAAAAGAATGAAATAAATAAAAAATTACAAGAAAGAAAGAAGGACAATAATGAAAAATAAAAACTCTGGGATGTGTGTATTTTAGAGACCAAATAAAAAGAATAAATTAATTTTGTGATCTTTGGTATATTCTTAAATTATGACAATTCTATAAATAAAAGAATATACATAGAATAATCTATGCACCAATAATCCGGGTGAGTCGCCAGCCTATCCATAAACCGTACCTGGCCATTAATCTACAGGTGTAATTACGAAAGACAGAGAAACCCCGAGTGGAAATCTCTTCAGGAGGAAGTCGTCTCGGATGCAATATCATGGACTGCGCCATCAGCTAATAGAAATCGTTATTCTGAGGAAACACAAAATGGCCTTCTGGAGAGTGAAGGAGCAGATGTCAAAGAAAAGTAATTCCATTGATTGAAAGCCAACGGGTAAAGCTTCTCTCCCCAGTAAAAGAAAACCACTTGCCAAACACAATAAGGCTCAACATTTGTCGTGTCATCCTTCACGTCCCTGCAGCGGTATCGGACAGTGGAAATAATTTATATAAAGTAGAACTTTCCGTCGCCGTCTTCCGATTTGTCACCCTGTGTTGTCAGGTCAAACGCTTCGTGTAATGATTAATACTTTACAGTACTGGCTACTTTAATCTGTGCAAAACACATTTTATATCCCTGATAGAAAATTCTCCACAGCAGTTGTCCCCACCCAGGACTCATTAACCAGGGTGAAACTACAACTCCCAGCATGCCCTGATAGCAACAAGCTCTCAGGGCATGCTGGGATTTGCCGTTTCACCCCGGCCAGACTGCCTCAGGGAGGGGTACCCTGCTATATATATATATATATATATATATATATATATATATATATATATATATATTTTATGGTAGCTTATCATCACCAACCAGTGGGGCTCTGTATTACATGACCAACCATATATTGTGGTTGATATATCTCTACTATATACTATATATGACAAATATAGACATATCTGGATATGTACTAAACATAAGGTAGGCCGATACATCAAAACTGCCCACAGGAAGAAAAATGCCCTCTTTCCCCATTGCAACCAATCACAATCCAGTTTAAAAATGAAAGCCAAGTTCTGATTGGTTCTTAGAGGCAACAAGACCAGCTGTTAAAAATGAAAGCTAAGTTCTGATTGGTTGCTAGAGGCAACAAGACCAATTTGTTCTTTTAGGCAGCACTGATAAATGAGGCCTAGTTTCCTGCGCTAAATTAGGAACATAAGATATCAAAATAGAAGCTTCTTTTTTTCCCCAGAAAAGTTAATGAAGATGATTAATAAAAATATAGCCTGAATGTCACAATATATTGCACATATAAAAGCTATAGAATCTAAATAAAAAGATTAAAGTACACTATGACTTGTAGATGGCTGAAATCGAGATGTTAAAAGGAGTCTATCAGCACAAAATGACTGTCCAAGCCAAGCAGAGGGGCTCGGTGCACTCTTGGCATTGCCAAGCAATTTAGTGCACCTTCCCATCTACTTACCTTGCATCTATCTCCATCCCCTTTTCCAAAATTGACACCTCTGGCTTTATGGGAGCCAGAAAAGGGTGGAGAAATATATGGAAAGTAAATAGGTGCAGTGAGATATTTGGTTACACTAAAGGTGCACCGATCCCCTGTGCTTGGTTTGAACAGTCATTTTGTCCTGATAAACTTCCTTTATAGGAACATTTCAGTCAAAACTATAAACTGTGTAGTCCCTAAAAAAAGGATCTAAGCGGGTGAAGTTTGATGCAGGGATACTCTTTCAATTTCTTAGTAATGCTCATCCCTTCACACCCTACACCCAGCATAAAACAATGTAGAGTTCAGAATGTCCCTTTAAGAACATTTGAAAAATGTCACCCATCCCAAAGTTATTTTCTCGCTCACTCATAAATCTATTCATTCAAGTCATCAAAATCAATAAAATCAAATACTCAGACAATTGTAGCACATTGGAAGACTCGTCATTTTGCAATCTACTTTTGTTGCAGTACCTACTCAATCCTCAGGTGGCGCTGTATACTATTGCTGTACATCATATTTTTAATACCGGGTTTTAAATAACATTCAAAAAAGAAAAACAGCGACATCTGTTGGTGCAAGGAGGTATTGCACTGCATAATCAAAAACGCTTATAGGTTCTTTCATAACTTCTCAAACTTTCCTTTCTACAGGAGAATTAAATCTAGAAAAATATACATTATCCATATAAACTGTAATTTCCTGTTTTTTTTTACAGCTTTGTAAAATAATTAAAAGTCTCAGGACAGAACCTAGGAAAGTACAGTGTTGTCTATATATTGTGACATTCAGCGGGAGGATTTGCAAGCTTTTTATAAAAGGCCGCAGCAATGCAAGATGTTTCATACAGTCATACAAGCCGACTTGTCCGTCCTTCCAACTGGACAAGGGTGAAAATCAGTTACATAAGGCATGCTTTTTTGGGAAGAAATATCTTAAAACCACTTCCCAATATTCTGATATAAAGGTGCGTCAGCCCCTCTCTCCCCATTAAGTTGTAAAGTTAGTAATCCATAATTTTCTTTCAATGGTTGAGGAAATACAACCACCATTATCTGTCTCAACTCTTCAAATGATATGTGTAAAATTCACGCAAAACTAGTATCCGGTAAGTTCATCCTTAACCTTTTGGTTACAGAAAGTATCAATGAAAACCAGGTCATAAACTTAGATGGTTGACGGAGCCCACCTTGGAGACACAGTCCAGTCCATGTTTGCCCAACGACATGATGGACGGAGATCCTATACCCTTAGTAGAGTAGAACACCATGCCGTAGGCAGTGCTTGAAACATGGGGAGGCTCGGCACTTTTACAGTAATACTATTATTGTCCTCAGGTTGTTCTAGCTGGATCCAAATATATCTCTTTCTCTTTCTGATTCTGGAGACTGGGGCCGAGATATTTCAAAGACCTCCTGTGATTGGGAGCACCTTCTTGAAGCTAATATTCTTAGTATTTCGGCAAGCTGTTTTTCGATATTTGTGATTTTTGTGTTCAGAGCTTTTATATCTTCCTTTAACTCATGCTTCACCTCTAAAACTGTAGCTTGGAGGGTCTGCTCTGGAATTGGATAAAAAGTATGTTTAACTTCGGCCTGCACAGGACTTCGATCCTGGGGGCTCTTAGTTTCCCCAACACTGTCTAATCGTAGATCACTTTTTGTTATACCGCTGTCGCAGGAATCTGTCTTCTTTAACGTGGCCTCGCCTGACGGTTTAGTTCTGTCAGGTAATATTTCCATAGATTCCGCTTTAGATACTTTGTTCCAATCCTCTCCTTTCCCACACGCATCTCTAAACCTTGCCCACCCTTTCCTTTTCACTAACTCCCCAGCTACTTTACCTCCAGTGGTTTCAGATACCGGGGCATGGAGCTTAGCTCTGTCCGACACACCAGAGGTTGATGCTGCTTGGAAAGATACTGGAGTAGCCGGGCTTTCGGTAACTGTGACAAGGCTGGCTTTTATTGTGTTTTGAGCAGAATGTTCCACCAGTATATTGCCTTTCTCCAGATCCCGATCATTGGGGTCTCTCACTCCTCGTTCTGCTGCCAGACGAGCCTCCTTCTGCTGACGGAATCTTTGAAACAATCGCCTAACAGGATGATCCGGTGGAAGGATCAGGGGGGCTTCATTCTTACTTTTCATCCACTCTTCTTCTTCCCTTTTCACGTCACTAATTTTCCGGAACACTATCTGAAATACAAAGATAATGCTGGTCACTTTCAGCGAGCCTTACAATATATTACAGATCTTAACTTCTGAGAGTGGAAATTTCGAAAGTTCTTTCTTATACTCTAGGTCTCATAGGGAATCTGTCACTAGATTCATGCTGCCAGTGCAATTGGCAGTATGATTCAGAGTATGGTTGTCCGATGGCAGCCAGGCACGTTTTCCTCTGAAAAACTGCAGTGTCAGAGCCAGAGTCTATAGCGAGAGACTTGACTAGTCCAGCATGGTCCCCAGTCACAACTCTAGTTGACTAAGGTGTCTCTACTTTTGTAAATTCATGTCAATCAACTGGTTCATGATAGGGAGAAGCTTTCCAGGGACCGAGCCAGACTAGTCAGGTCTCTTCCTATAATTGTTCATCAGACTGTAAAGGAAGTTGGTGGACAAATTCCCCACTGCCGACAGAATGGAGACGTATATCCCAGTATGGTACAGGAAGGTGGTGGTTTATTTCAACGCGTTTTGAAGTATATAACTTCTTCAGGAAAAACCACATTTAAAGGGTATCTACAATAATATTATTCTGGTCTACAAAAAATATCACTTGTTCACATGCTAATTGCTAAAACCAGTGTGGGTCCCACCACTGGAACATCCACAGATTTCCAGAGAGGGGGAGTTGAGTGTCTTGACAGTCTCCTTTGGTTCTTCTTTAATGGAACTGCTGGTCACACACATGCCCTGCCTCTCTACACTTATGGCATTGAAGATACAAAGATGGGAGAATGCAGAACTTTGACTTTCTCCAATAATGTGGTAGACATTAAATAGAACTCCAGGGCGCAAGTGCAACCAGCAGCATTATTGAACTCTTTCTGACCACACTCTTACCAGGGGTTTTAACAATCAGAGGAATCAACACCCATCTAACCGCTGTCACCTATCCAGGGTCAGGAAATAACTTATGCTAGGTTCGCATTGCGTTAGTGGGTGTCCGCTGATGGAATCCGTTTCATAGCGGCACTAACGCTATGTAACGGATCCGTTAGCGCACCCATTGACCGCAATTATGTAGCGCATCACTAAGGCTAGGTTCACATTGCGTTAGTGCAGTCCGTTTAGCGCATACGCTAACAGACTGCGTTAACGCAATTGCTGAAAAGGGATCGCGTTATGCGATCGCGCTAGCGCAGATGCTCTATCTGCGCTAGCGGGATTGGACCCAAAAATGCTGCAGACAGCGTTCTAGGGTCTGTCACAAAATAACAGCACATCACTAACGCATGCCAATAATGGCATGCATTAGCGATGCGCTACATAATTGCGGTCAATGGGTGCGTTACATAGCGTTAGTGCCGCTATGAAACGGATTCTGTCAGCGGACACCCACTAACGCAATGTGAAACTAGCCTCAGTGATGTGCCGTTATTTTGTGACGGACCCTCGAACGCTGTCTGCAGCATTTTTGGGTCCGTTCCCGCTAGCATAACGCGATCCCTTTTCGGCAATTGCGTTAACGCAGTCCGTTAGCGTATGCGCTAAACGGACTGCACTAACGCAATGTGAACCTAGCCTAATAAGGCTATGTAGCCCAGAATACATCTTTTATTCAATATCTCACCATAAATCCATAAGTTACTGCCACAAATGAGTAATACAGGATTATATCCATTCTCTTCTTCCTTCTGTAAAATACTGTAAATCAGAATTTTTTTAATATTTTTTTTAGAAAACTGAGTTACAAAGGCCATCCTTTACCAATCATATTCAGGATGTGAACTTAGAGCCCACAGGGACGAGTGCTCCTGTTTATTACCTGTTTGTACAGAAGACTTTATTACCCAAGAGAACAAGAGAATGGACTTTCATGACTACAATTAATGAGCTTCTCCATTAGGAGCCAGTTCAGGCAGCACCGCATTATACTGTAGCTTCTTTAGAATGTGGAACTTTTAAAGGTGCAGTAAATTTAAAGTTCAAAGCTTAGAAAAGTTAAAACTAATATCATTCACATATAGGTACATAAATGTTTTGGGAGGTTCTCACACTTGGAAATTCAGTATGTGAGAAAAATACTGATCATGTAGCAAGATATTTCCATTAGTAATGTCCTTGAGAAATATTACAGTTATCAACCCTTAGGCTCAATTGGCCAATAACAAGATATAAATTATAGATGGCTTTTTTTCATTTTGGCATCCTAAAAATGTGCGCAAGAGTGCTGTCCATTGCAAGACTGCTCCAAAAGGAGAAGACCCATTGACATATTTTTCATCCAGGGAGCCAGGAAAAGTGACTTCTGGCTAACCAAAGCCTTTCCCAACTGTGCTCTTGCATTTGCCTAACCTGCCACCGCAAACGTTCTACCGATGGTCCACAACTAGGTTTCATGTTTACAATGTAGGTAGCAAAAAGAAACTAAAACACCCTTTATTGCAAGCAGTTTGGAGCCCCTGGGGACAGGAGTGACACTATTTTTAGGAGAGACAAAATGTATGTAAAGCAGCGTTCACATATATGGTCTCAGTTAGGACACCAGAAACGCTGAGTCTATCTATAAAACTCCATAAACCCGATTACTTTGGTATATTGTATGTAACTACCGCAAAAAAAAAAGTATGAAATGGAGTGACTCACTGCGCTATTCTATACAAACGTATCCAGTAAAAACATATACCAATCTATTTACTTTTAGGACCCTACTGGTGGCTTTACGTTATGTATACATTAGCAGCTTTCCTGCTGTATATGTGAAAGAGAAGCCATCAACATGAAGTCAACAGAGGTCAAGCCTGAAGAACGCCTTAAATCTTCATCTTGGAAAAATGGGTAAAGACATGCAAATTATTACTTTCTGCTCCACAGAAGCTATGCACATTGATTTGAATGTAGCAGACTATTTCTGGATGCGTAGTTGGCCCCCAATTTAAAAAAAAACAAGAATGTCCTAAACATTAGACAACTACAAGTTATGTGTATGGAGACCTCCTGATTTAGACATGATTTTTTTTTCTACTCCTATGGGACACAGAACCCGTCTTCTTCCCCTCTCCATAGTTCTAGCATGTTTTATCATGGTGTCAGGTGAAATATGGTGGCTCAGTCAACATTTATGAGTAAGGTTAGTTTAACACATGGTTCATTCTTTTATAATTAAAACAAAGGGAATATGCTTTAGATATCACATACTCTGAGAAGAAGTGACTGTAGGAAGATCAGTCAGGACAGTTGTGATGAAAATGATCATACTCGACCAATTAGCATACGAATGATAGGTGGAGGCCAGACCTCTCGACTGAATTGATGTGAATAAAGTTAATAATTCTCATTTAGAGCATAAAACCTTAGGGCGATGTTTCATGGGCGGACATACCGCCGGTTCAACCGGTTCGACTGCATCGGGGCCCGGAGGCTCCTGGGGGCCCCTGCAGGGCGGCTAATAATGAGGGCAATCAGGACAGGTTATCCTGGCCTGATTGCCCTCTTGTGCGGCGGGCAGGGAGCAATCCCTGCAGCGCCGCTGCCTTCAAGAGAAAATAGCAGCGGAGTGGAGCTGCAGGGAATGGATGCTTCCTGGCAGCTTCCTGCATGACATCATCATTCGGCGCTGCGGCTGTCCGAGACAGGAAGCTGCCAGCGTGCAGCTTCATGATAGGATACCGTGCGCAGAGGCGAGACATCTCCTGTCTTCTTCACGGCTGCTCCTCCTGGCTCGTCCTGTCTGGCACCTTCTCCCTGCACACACTTCCAGCCTTTGCAGAACGGCGTCTGCACACTCATGGCTGGAACGAAGCTGCAACTGTGCAGGACCTCAATCACCCCCTGAACAGGAGGTAAAGAATGGTCCTAATGTGATGGGTTGTTTAGCAGAGTAAAGAGAGGAGGCAGGGGCTGCAGTCAGAGACTAGAAGCAGTGATTTACTGACTGTGACCCCCGATGCTTTGTGTTGTCTGGTAAGTGCAGGATTCTCATCCACAGACAGCACCGACCAGAGAGCTCAGAGCTCAGGAACACAGTCACTAAATCACTGGGTCTATTCTTTGATGGGACCCACACTCCAGTCATCACTGCTGTAACAGATCCAGGCTGGGACTGACCCCTGAGCCCATCCCCCAGTGAAGACTTTATTCACATATACTGTATCTGTTGCATCAAACTCACAGGTACAATACATAGACACATATAAGGGTATAAAACCAAAAGAACCCCAGACCATAAATGCACCCACAATGTCAAGTACCACGGGTGCTCGGATATACAAAAGGGTTCAGTGCAACCAAACGTGAGTAGAGAACCTAGAAGAAATAGCACTACAACGAACCAGTAAAATAGAATAATCTTTATTAAATGCAAACTGTAAATAGCATAAAAATAGTACAAAGGGAGTCCAGGAAATGACAAATGATCACCTAAAGCAGGCAATGTGAGAACCAACAGGCAGTCAACCACAGTACATAAAAGGCATGCACTACCTCCCATACATAAGTGCTGTGTATGAGCTAATCATAATGGCAAGTGTCCAGAAATTAATACACAAAGGCAAGTGCCAAGTATAAACTGAACCTGCAAGATTACCGCTGTGCTCCGTAAACAGAACAGGAGGAGTGAAACCCATAGAAAGATCGTAATATTACCTGCTGGAAACACACACTGCCGACAAGCCCCTACGCGCGTTTCGGCGCGATGCCTTCTTCCGGGGGTGACTCCCTTTGTACTATTTTTATGCTATTTACAGTTTGCATTTAATAAAGATTATTCTATTTTACTGGTTCGTTGTAGTGCTATTTCTTCTAGGTTCTCTACTCACATATAAGGGTATGTTTCCACAGTTAGTAAACGTGGCGGGTTGGACGCTGTGTACATCCACAGTGTCCAAACCGCAGCGTCCTGATGTTACAGCATAGTGGATGAGATTTCAAGGAATCCCATGTCCACTATGTGGGCACCGGCGCCCACGGCTTCCCTGTGGAGACGCACATGTGGCGTGTCTTTCTAGACCGCAGCATATCTATTTATCTTGCGGAGACGCTCAGTCTCCGCAAGATAAATTTCCCTTCCAATGAATAGGATGCAGTGACTCAATCGCACGGTTCAATCAACACATGCGAAATCACCGCGCCTACAAAAGCCGGCAGCGCTTTGGACCGAGCGGACATATGCTGCGTCCAAAGTGCTGCTGATTCCTGACCGTGGCATACCCTTATACATAAATCTATAGTATATCACATATGCAGTAGACACAGGTGTTTATTATACATGGGCATATTCTATAGGTGTATATTATATATACAGTGGGGCAAAAAAGTATTTAGTCAGTCAGCAATAGTGCAAGTTCCACCACTTAAAAAGATGAGAGGCGTCTGTAATTTACATCATAGGTAGACCTCAACTATGGGAGACAAACTGAGAAAAAAAAATCCAGAAAATCACATTGTCTGTTTTTTTAACAATTTATTTGCATATTATGGTGGAAAATAAGTATTTGGTCAGAAACAAACAATCAAGATTTCTGGCTCTCACAGACCTGTAACTTCTTCTTTAAGAGTCTCCTCTTTCCTCCACTCATTACCTGTAGTAATGGCACCTGTTTAAACTTGTTATCAGTATAAAAAGACACCTGTGCACACCCTCAAACAGTCTGACTCTAAACTCCACTATGGTGAAGACAAAAGAGCTGTCAAAGGACACCAGAAACAAAATTGTAGCCCTGCGCCAGGCTGGGAAGACTGAATCTGCAATAGCCAACCAGCTTGGAGTGAAGAAATCAACAGTGGGAGCAATAATTAGAAAATGGAAGACATACAAGACCACTGATAATCTCCCTCGATCTGGGGCTCCACGCAAAATCCCACCCCGTGGGGTCAGAATGATCACAAGAACGGTGAGCAAAAATCCCAGAACCACGCGGGGGGACCGAGTGAATGAACTGCAGAGAGCTGGGACCAATGTAACAAGGCCTACCATAAGTAACACACTATGCCACCATGGACTCAGATCCTGCAGTGCCAGACGTGTCCCACTGCTTAAGCCAGTACATGTCCGGGCCCGTCTGAAGTTTGCTAGAGAGGATTTGGATGATCCAGAGGAGTTTTGGGAGAATGTCCTATGGTCTGATGAAACCAAACTGGAACTGTTTGGTAGAAACACAACTTGTCGTGTTTGGAGGAAAAAGAATACCGAGTTGCATCCATCAAACACCATACCTACTATAAAGCATGGTGGTGGAAACATCATGCTTTGGGGCTGTTTCTCTGCAAAGGGGCCAGGACGACTGATCCGGGTACATGAAAGAATGAATGGGGCCATGTATCGTGAGATTTTGAGTGCAAACCTCCTTCCATCAGCAAGGGCATTGAAGATGAAACTTGGCTGGGTCTTTCAACATGACAATGATCCAAAGCACACCGCCAGGGCAACGAAGGAGTGTCTTCGTAAGAAGCATTTCAAGGTCCTGGAGTGGCCTAGCCAGTCTCCAGATCTCAACCCTATAGAAACCCTTTGGAGGGAGTTGAAAGTCTGTGCTGCCAAGCGAAAAGCCAAAAACATCACTGCTCTAGAGGAGATCTGCATGGAGGAATGGGCCAACATACCAACAACAGTGTGTGGCAACCTTGTGAAGACTTACAGAAAACGTTTGACCTCTGTCATTGCCAACAAAGGATATATTACAAAGTATTGAGATGAAATTTTGTTTCTGGCCAAATACTTATTTTCCACCATAATATGCAAATAAAATGTTAAAAAAACAGACAATGTGATTTTCTGGATTTTTTTTTCTCAGTTTGTCTCCCATAGTTGAGGTCTACCTATGATGTAAACTACAGACGCCTCTCATCTTTTTAAGTGGTGGAACTTGCACTATTGCTGACTGACTAAATACTTTTTTGCCCCACTGTAGGTACAATATAGTTATACACTTATGCATTGATATACTGTAGGCAGCTACATCATTTTTGCCTACTACTAGTTTTGAAAAATCTCCCCAGAGTGTATAAGCCCTTAGCGAAATATGACATACTGCGTACATCATATGTTGTCTTCCTGCCTTCATGAAGGCTCGCAAGCTAATCCCGCATCTTTCCTGGCAAATGATGGCAATGATATTCAGCCATCATCTGTCACTAACAGCCGCTGTTCACTTGTTAAACACCACTGTGGATCTGTGACAGCAGCATTTACAGCATGTCGGCAGGGGAGAGTGTTGATCAATGCGCCCATTGGCACTCTTGTGACATGATGGTGGGGGCTGATGGGTTGCCATGATGGCCAGAGGCCTGTTGACAGCCTGTGCCTGTAATGACAAATTCCTGTGAAAACCAGCCTGTAGCTGACTTTCATAGGAGATTGTGATTTTTTTCAATATTCAGCAATATTGTGGCTAGTATGTGATATTATTCGGTCACTCTGTGGTGGTTAAATGTGATATGGTCACAGTGTGGCAATGTTTTTCTCCTGTATGATATTCGGTCAGTATATGGTGGTAACATGTGGTTTAGTCATGGTGTGGCGATATTTGTCTCCTGTATGTGATATTATTCAGTCACTAAGTAGTGGTAATTTGTGGTCTGGTCACAGTGTGGTGGCATTTGTTTCTTTTATTTGATATTATTTGTCTTTGTATAGGGGACTGAGTTGTGTATTGAGGTCACTTGTTCTCTCTGATATCAGTAAGGGGAAGATTCTTGATTTCCAATACAGCCAAAATACTTGGAAGTTTTACCCCTCCCTGTCCTGTGACTATTACACAATAGAAAAGATGCACTTACATTTGTTCTCCTGTGAAAGCAAATAATCACCTATCCTAAGACCACGTTCATATGTTCAGTATTTGGTCAGTATTATACCTTAGTATTTGTAAGTCAAAACCAGTAGCGGTGATAAATGCGGAAGTGGTGATGTGTTGGCGGAGAGGGCAATGATGGGGGTGATGGCGAGGGCAATTATGGGGGTGATGGGGCAGAAGGCAATGATAGGGTTGATGGCGAGGGCAATTATGGGGGTGATGGGGCAGAAGGCAATGATTGGGTTGACAGAGAGTGCAATGATGGGGGTGATGGCGACCAGTCCATTAGCCCCTCCTTTAGAAAAGCTTTCCCATGCTCCATCAGCCATCATTGCATTATACAGCTAACAAGACAGGACGGTATGTAATAAAAAACAGGGCTCTATATAATCCAATATGTATATGCTCTGATAAGGGTATACCGTGAAGATTGGTAGAGCAGCTTAGTATACATTTTTTGCAAAAAACGTATCAACCAAATACCCTGTTATTTACATCTTTTACTAGCACTTGCGGATTACTGCAAACATTTTTTCAAACTGAGTGTTTTTGGTTTTACCATTCTCTTTTGTGTCTTCAGGTTTCTTGGTGGTGTGTGAACATGTTCTTACAGACTTGTTCACTGTGCAAGTAGCCCATGTGTTCCTGTTTCCATGATTGTTCTCTTGTGTCTACAAGACTGGGGAGTTCCACCACTCCTCTTGGGCTAGCTGCACATAAGCTGTTCTGCCCTGTATGCACACATGGATTTTTCCTCTCTGAACCCTGTTCACACAGGTAATATACAGATGATCAGGTTTTTAAATACATCAGATAGGGATTGCATACATTAGTTAGGACTGCTCTGATAAGGGTATACCGTGAAGATTGGTAGAGCAGCTTAGTATACATTTTTTGCAAAAAACGTATCAACCAAATACCCTGTTATTTACATCTTTTACTAGCACTTGCGGATTACTGCAAACATTTTTTCAAACTGAGTGTTTTTGGTTTTACCATTCTCTTTTGTGTCTTCAGGTTTCTTGGTGGTGTGTGAACATGTTCTTACAGACTTGTTCACTGTGCAAGTAGCCCATGTGTTCCTGTTTCCATGATTGTTCTCTTGTGTCTACAAGACTGGGGAGTTCCACCACTCCTCTTGGGCTAGCTGCACATAAGCTGTTCTGCCCTGTATGCACACATGGATTTTTCCTCTCTGAACCCTGTTCACACAGGTAATATACAGATGATCAGGTTTTTAAATACATCAGATAGGGATTGCATACATTAGTTAGGACTGCTCTGATAAGGGTATACCGTGAAGATTGGTAGAGCAGCTTAGTATACATTTTTTGCAAAAAACGTATCAACCAAATACCCTGTTATTTACATCTTTTACTAGCACTTGCGGATTACTGCAAACATTTTTTCAAACTGAGTGTTTTTGGTTTTACCATTCTCTTTTGTGTCTTCAGGTTTCTTGGTGGTGTGTGAACATGTTCTTACAGACTTGTTCACTGTGCAAGTAGCCCATGTGTTCCTGTTTCCATGATTGTTCTCTTGTGTCTACAAGACTGGGGAGTTCCACCACTCCTCTTGGGCTAGCTGCACATAAGCTGTTCTGCCCTGTATGCACACATGGATTTTTCCTCTCTGAACCCTGTTCACACAGGTAATATACAGATGATCAGGTTTTTAAATACATCAGATAGGGATTGCATACATTAGTTAGGACTGCTCTGATAAGGGTATACCGTGAAGATTGGTAGAGCAGCTTAGTATACATTTTTTGCAAAAAACGTATCAACCAAATACCCTGTTATTTACATCTTTTACTAGCACTTGCGGATTACTGCAAACATTTTTTCAAACTGAGTGTTTTTGGTTTTACCATTCTCTTTTGTGTCTTCAGGTTTCTTGGTGGTGTGTGAACATGTTCTTACAGACTTGTTCACTGTGCAAGTAGCCCATGTGTTCCTGTTTCCATGATTGTTCTCTTGTGTCTACAAGACTGGGGAGTTCCACCACTCCTCTTGGGCTAGCTGCACATAAGCTGTTCTGCCCTGTATGCACACATGGATTTTTCCTCTCTGAACCCTGTTCACACAGGTAATATACAGATGATCAGGTTTTTAAATACATCAGATAGGGATTGCATACATTAGTTAGGACTGCTCTGATAAGGGTATACCGTGAAGATTGGTAGAGCAGCTTAGTATACATTTTTTGCAAAAAACGTATCAACCAAATACCCTGTTATTTACATCTTTTACTAGCACTTGCGGATTACTGCAAACATTTTTTCAAACTGAGTGTTTTTGGTTTTACCATTCTCTTTTGTGTCTTCAGGTTTCTTGGTGGTGTGTGAACATGTTCTTACAGACTTGTTCACTGTGCAAGTAGCCCATGTGTTCCTGTTTCCATGATTGTTCTCTTGTGTCTACAAGACTGGGGAGTTCCACCACTCCTCTTGGGCTAGCTGCACATAAGCTGTTCTGCCCTGTATGCACACATGGATTTTTCCTCTCTGAACCCTGTTCACACAGGTAATATACAGATGATCAGGTTTTTAAATACATCAGATAGGGATTGCATACATTAGTTAGGACTGCTCTGATAAGGGTATACCGTGAAGATTGGTAGAGCAGCTTAGTATACATTTTTTGCAAAAAACGTATCAACCAAATACCCTGTTATTTACATCTTTTACTAGCACTTGCGGATTACTGCAAACATTTTTTCAAACTGAGTGTTTTTGGTTTTACCATTCTCTTTTGTGTCTTCAGGTTTCTTGGTGGTGTGTGAACATGTTCTTACAGACTTGTTCACTGTGCAAGTAGCCCATGTGTTCCTGTTTCCGTAAGTCAAAACCAGTAGCGGTGATAAATGCGGAAGTGGTGATGTGTTGGCGGAGAGGGCAATGATGGGGGTGATGGGGCAGAAGGCAATGATAGGGTTGATGGCGAGGGCAATTATGGGGGTGATGGGGCAGAAGGCAATGATTGGGTTGACAGAGAGTGCAATGATGGGGGTGATGGCGACCAGTCCATTAGCCCCTCCTTTAGAAAAGCTTTCCCATGCTCCATCAGCCATCATTGCATTATACAGCTAACAAGACAGGACGGTATGTAATAAAAAACAGGGCTCTATATAATCCAATATGTAAGGGACGGTGCAGTACATAAAAAGAGAGGGCACTGTATAATAAGGGAGGGCAATATACATAATAAAAGAGACTATGTAATATATATACATGTATGTGTGTGTGGGGATATATATATATATATACATATATATATATATACATATATATATATATATATATATATATATATATATATATATATATATATATATATTATAGGTTTGTCGCCTTAAAAGGAGGGGGGCCCAGACACATTTCCTGCACAGGGGCCCCAAGCTGTCTGTGTCCGCCCCTGCGATGTTTAACAGGTGTTTCTCATGAGTTGCATATAGAAGTCAATCACTGATCTGCGAATAGGTGAAGACAATGAGACCAAAAATTCTTGGGTGCACTGACTTATGCTGGGTGTACATATCATAGAAGCTGCTATAGGGTCCTTAAAGAGAGAGCGGTCAGGTTAGGTTATTCTATTACTTTTACCAATTGGTGGTGGAAACATGTGCAGGACTTTGAGAAGTTGGTCCAAGGGTCATAGAAAGGGGGTAGGGAAAGCAAGCTCAAGTTTCTTCTGTCTTAGATGACAAAATTCAGCACCACACTATAATGGGGGCTCATTTTAATCTTTGCTATGAAGTAAGCTATCTTCTACACTCCCTGACAGAAGTTATGTCGCTTATCCATGTTATGTAAATAAAAGCTTATAACCGGACATTAAATTCATCCATTGGTTGTATAAATTATTCTTTTGAAAGCTGAAACCCTCCGAAATGTGGTTTAGGTTAAGAAAATAAATTGTCATCAATGCAGAAATATTGATCAGTTAAAGGACACAGAATGGTCAGATTTTGTCAAGACAAAAGTTTTGTCTCCCATGGAAAGTAATGTGATATTCAAACAAATAATTAACTTAAAATGCAAATATATGTTGCATAACATTAGTGAATGAAGTTGTGGTGCTATTAGAGTCATATTCAATATTTTGTGTGACTTCCATGAGCTTGAAGGACTGCATCCATGCGGTTCAACAATGGTTCATACAATTTATAAATGAAGTCCCCTCTCTCCCCCCTCTCCTAGTGTATCCTCACCCACCCCCTGCAGACTGTGAGCCCTCGCGGGCAGGGTCCTCCCTCCTTATGTACTCGTGTGCCTTGTTATCTGCTCATGTTTAATGTATTTGTCTATATTTGCCCCGTATTCACATGTAAAGCGCCATGGAAT